>NC_057814.1:599088330-599091051 GCF_018294505.1 Triticum aestivum
TTTGTGAAAGTTATTGGTGTTCCATTTCTCATGGAAGTTTGAAACGAACCCAATCACAACAGCGGAAATATTTCAGTAAATCGAGTGCAGACTAATAGATCAGAGCTAACAAAATCTTTCGAGGAAAGATGCTATAATCGATCACGCATAGTAGCTCATTTTTTTGACAATCACGATGGTAATGTTGTATGCTAATAGATAAGACAACATGAGAAAGCAAACAGGGATGAACTAGAAAGCTTGGGAGTAAATGAGATACGCAAGACTGCTGAAGAACAGACAGAGATGTGAGCATGATGAATTAAAACACACTACCCGGCGAGAGAAAACTATTGCGAGATGTTACTAAGAATATAAATCAATTGAATGACAAAGTAACACCACAGAACAAGGAGACGCACATACCGAAAAAGGCTTTTGCCCCGCTTTATAGATAAAGCAAAACAAGGAGACACACATACAAACAAACAACCTCAAGAACAACCAACTGAAAGATACTAAACAACATGGATGATACAGACGAGTAATCGATGGCAGATATAGTAGATCATAGATGTCTATCGATATGAAGCATCGAAAGTAAACTATCAAAGGAAATGCAGTAGAGTAGAATGAACCGGTGGTGCTCGATGGTGACAAATGGATTTGGAAGACCAGTTCGCCCTTCTGCCAAAGGACTATGTCTGGTTTGAGGGACTTGTGATTGAACCTCTCTCCATCCTATTCTCCTTCAACTCGGAGCTGATCCGACTCCAGTTGATTTCTCTCGTGGTAGATAATTGTCGGTGATTTCCAAACCTTCAACAGACTTCTTCGCAAACCACAACTACTCTTGGTTGGTGGAGACTTTGCTTGGTGAAGACATTACTCTTCGTCACTCAAGCCGACACCTATCCCTCTAGAGAGGGTGCATCTCTCAAGAGTAATAGGTTTAAGAACTCTAACTCAGATCTACTGTGATGCTCAACCATTGTCTAAGTTTTGGCTCTTGGTTTTCTCTCGGTGGATCTTAACTCAATATCTCGACAGGGAATGCTCAATCAATCTTCTCACAAATTTCAAACGTTGCAACCAACAGACAACGTTGGGCGGGGTGGCTATTTATAGCCACAGCCTTCCATGATGGGAAATGACCAAACTGGACAAACGAATCAGCCAATGGACAAACAATATGTTTCCAATGTTCGAATTTTGAGCATAACGGTAACATTCCTTGCGGAGCAAGAAATGCTAACTCCTCGGTCCGAAAGATATCTCACGCAGCAATGAAGAACGTCTTCTGCTGATAGGTAATCATTCGGAACACAAAGAGATTTCTCTCGGTCTTACATAGGTTTCGGCTAAGCATCACAGCGGACCTAAGCTTACAGAAATAGTAAGGAGGTCATGTGCCTCAAATGAGAGAAAGAAGAACAACGAACGGAATGCTACATCTTCATTTCCCCTTCAATCTTCTCGATTGTAGTCATTTTTATTTGGGCGAACCGAACATATATTACTTCACGTTAGCAATAATTTTAAGGGGTCCATTCATTTGATACAATCTTCTCAAAATGTAGATCATCCTTCTTTGCAACACAGATAATCTTCAGTGACGTTCTCCGAACTTCATGCCGAATACAACATTCTTCTCGGGCTTGCATCGACTATTTCTCTCTGTGTGCACTAGCAAACAAATCAGTCCATGCCTGTTTTTGACACAATCTCCAAAACACGAGGCAAACCATTGCACCAACAGTCTCCTCCTTTTTTTGGACGATTGTTGACAAAACGTAGCACATCAATAGATAGATGAAGGGTAACCGAATGAAATGCGAAAGGAATTAAATGACGAGAGGTAATCCGAAGATAAATCTCGCTCCCCCTGAATGTATGTATCTTACTGAAGAAATTTGTTGTCAAAGTTATGCAAAGATGATGTGTAAGAGGCAGGAGCAATGTGAATGGACCCCCGCTCGCCCCCCGCTCGGGCGACTCGGGGGCTCCCCAACCCTAGCCGCCGCCGGGCCTAGCCCATCTTCCTCCCCTCCTCCCGCCGCCGCCGGAGGACGCCGCCGGCTTGCGCCCGGAGGCCGACGGCGGTGGCGGGGGCTCTTCCTCCCTCCCGTGTCTCAGGGGTGGCGGGGCCCCAACATGCGTGGAGGTGCGGCCGATCTAGAAGCGACGGCGGCGGCGGTCGGCCCTGCCTCCGGCCACGGGCGGCTGGCCTGGATCGGGCGGCGGCGCGATGCGGTCTTCGGCGGTATGTCATCTGGCTTTAGATCGGCGGCGGCGTCGAGGGCCTGGTGGACTGCTTGGCGGCACCCATGTCAGATCTGTTCTGGCCGGTGTAGCCAGTGGTGGTGGTCATCTTCTTCGTCGGCGGTTGCCGGCCAGAAACTTGGTGATCGGATCTCGAGATCCATCATCTAGTCCCGGCTGCGAGTTGGGGAGACATGGTTGCCGGTGAAAACCGAGCCGACGGCAGGCGATGGCGGCGTTCTACGCCGTTACCTTGATGAAGGCATCGTCGTGTAACTACTGTCGACCCACTCGTGCTGCTTTGGGGGAAACCCTAGGATCTGGTGTTCCAGATCGGATGATGGCGGCACTGCGGTGTCGTTTCTCTCTTGGCAGCATCGTTTGTGGAGCAGCGCTGGAAGTCAGAGGCAGGAGGTGGAGCGGCTTCGTCTTGCACGGAGCTTCGGTGGAGATGTCAAGTCATGCCTGACCGACACGTGC
>NC_057814.1:599156216-599171400 GCF_018294505.1 Triticum aestivum
GGATATGAGAACCATCTACCAGGGAGGAAGAAGGTGCGAGAGCTAGCTGGAGGATATGAACGGCTCTTGATGGTATGATATGCAGTAGTGAGGAAGCTGCAAGCTGCAGATTTTTTATAACTGACGATAGGAGGAAGATGACCGTTGTAGTGAGGATTGAGCCATTGCGAGGAAGAGAGGAGCGTGTGCATTAGCTTCATTTGGGTGGTTGGGAGCTGGCAGATGAGAGGGCGTGAAGGACAGGAGGACATCCATTCGTGTGGACTTGGACATAAAACGCGTGCACTATGTAGATGATATACCAAACAGTACAAAGGAATACTAGAAGTGAAAAGATGTGAGTGGGAATCCCGATGCTAGTGTATGGGATGGATTATAGTGAGCATAGTCGTCGAGAGCTCCTATGCAATTTCAGGGCATGTTACCATTATTAATTGGTCGGTCCTGCCATACATCTACTTTGAATCATTACTCTATTGTGCCTCGATGCTCAATCAATGTTGAAAGGGCATTAGAGAATCAAGGGTGACTAGGTTCCTCATGTCTACACAGGTTACGATATGGCTGGTTTGTTGCCAAATTTTGTTTTACTATTGTCAGGGGAAACACACATAATTAGCGAAAGTGCTCTTGTGAGCTTGAGCTCACATGCACATGCACCCTTTGCTACAGTAAAATCAAAAAAAAATATTTAAAACGTTCAAAAAAAATCTGTTTTTTTTACAACAAACATTGTTGTCTTTTTCACATGCGTGCAAAATTTCATGACAAAATGACTTTCATACAGGTCTCGGTGAAAAAAACAAAATCGATGTTCCAAAATGCTTCCAAAAACAGTTTTTTTTTCGAGCATGATTTTGTCTTTTTTGCTGAGGCCTACACAAATGTCATTTCATCACGAAAATTGGCACGCATGTGTAACACACATCAATGTTTGTTGCCAAAAAAATTCAGAATTTTTTGAATTTTTTCATTTTACTGTAGCAAAGGGTGCATGTGAGCTCGAGCTCACATACTCCATGTCCCACATATTAGCTACTAAGTTAACTACTCCCTTCATTTATATATACAAGGCCACAAACTAAGATTATAGGTACCAATATAAAATTTAATGTCTATTTTGTAAGTCAGCTTTTCTTTTTGTTTATTGGGTTCATTAATACCCCACATGCATGGAGGAAGTAGCTGACTGTCATTATGACTGCATGCATGTATGTATTAAACAAGTTGCTAATACGAGAAAATATCATTAATTTTGCCTCGATTACTGTTGGTGGCCTTGTAACGATGCAAAATGTATATTCCATAGTGGCCTTGTATAAGTAAATGGAGGGATATAAACTGTATATCTAGTTGATGATCTACATGCTAGTATTCTTAGCATGTAGATCATCATCGCCAACTTAGTCATATAAACTGTACATCTAGTAGATGATCTACATCACCTAGTTGCCTTGCGGGTATTCTCTATATAAGTTCTTCTTTGCGGGTATTCTCTATATAAGTTAATTTCTAGAATGTTTTGGTTTTGTTAAATATTAGCTTGTCAGCAAATCGAATAGCCAATCTGTGATAGGAAATAAGAACTCACTACAATTTCGTTTTCTGTATATCTTAGCAGTTCTATCATTTGATTTTTAAAAGATGATCTCTGTTTTCCATAGCACGAGCCAAGTCAGCAATTTAGAATAGTTCTCATGCTCGATTTTTTATCGAAACATCCAGTTATGCAAGTGATCAAAATTGCCTTATGAACAACTCATAAAAAAAGGTACCGTATGAACAGAGTGCATAGTAAGATCATCTCGTGCCAAGTTTTGGTTGCCAATGTCTGAAGCAGTCGAGTATAGTGTAATTCATCTCACATGCCTTTGCCACTGCATTACCATGCTCTGAATATTAAATCTACTTCCCCTACTTGTGTTCCCCTCGTGCTGATTCCTGCAACCGTACTAGTCTAAAACACACGCCTACCCAGTCTAGTGATGTAGATGTTGTAAAAGCACCATGGTTGGAAACAGAACAGAACATATGTCAACACTCAACACATACATTCATCAGACCGAATAACTGCACTGAATAAGCAACTGAGCGACAGAGAACATAGTTGAGGAGCTTGTGCCTGAGACCTGAATATGAATGGAAACTGGTGACGATTATTTCGCTAGCCGTTCCAGATTTCCCGACCACTACGAAGGATCACATTTTCGGTGATCTGCAACCATGCTCTGTTTTCTGAGTGCTGACAGTTTCTGGTGCGTCCAGGTCTGAACAACATGCATAACAGTTTCTGGTGCGTCCAGCCTTCGTCATTGCATTACAATAATCTAGTGCCCCTGCAAGAACACATTCCTTAGCACCTTAGCTTATATTCTGGTTATGTGGATGCTCACCATTTTTTCGAAAAGAAGGTTATCCCCCAGCCTCTGCATCAGCATGATGCATGCGGCCATTTTATTAATAAGCAAATAGTCCAACAAAGTGTCCATGTCTCAAAAAGCAAAAGGGCTCTCAAAGAGCTAAAAATATAAAAACGGCATAGCCACAACCGGCGGAATAAAAGTAGATAGGAAACTAAACTATCCTATTACATGACCGCCAGCCAAACCGGTTGAAGATAGTCTGCGCTACCGTCTCCCAACGGATAGACCCAGTAACCGTACACTCCCTGGCATCCGTCGGAGTGAGTAGCGACCACATACAGATCAATGTAGTGGCCCGAAAAATAACCTGCAAGAAATGAGTATGTGTTGTTCTGTTAAAAACCAAATCATTCCTGCAGTTCCATATAGCCCATAATAAAACACATACTCCTACACGGATATGTTTCGCTATTTCTGACTCAACTTCATCTAGCCACGTCCCAAATAACTTGTGGATGGTATTTGGAGGAGTAATGTTAAACGCTATATGAACAGACCGCCATAAAATTTTGGCCATTGGGCAATCAAGAAAGAGGTGTTTGATAGATTCATCATGATCACAGAAGCTACATCTTCGAGATCCTGTCCAGTTACATTTTGCCAATTTGTCCTTAGTGAGAATGACTTGTTTTTGGACAAACCAACATGAACACTTTAATTTTTAAGGGCACTTTGACTTTCCAAATGTGCACAGATCGTGGGATAGAGCCAGAGTTGATAATATCCAAATACATGAATTTTACCGAAAACACTCCATTCTTGGTTAGTTTCCAGTGCAACTGGTCTGACTGTTGAGAAAGGTGAACATCCATCAATCTTCTCACAAGATGGAGCCAAGCTTCCCAATGGTTTTTCGCTAAAGTCCTCCTGAATTGAATATTGAGAGGATTGGACTGTAATACTGTTGCAACGTAAGCATCTCTACGTTGAACAATATTTTAGAGAGAAGGATATTGGATAGCTAGAAGCATCTCCCTTAGCCACGTATCCTCCCAGAATCTCGTGGAAGTATCATTACCAATGATAATTTTTGTCCTATGGAAGAAGGCTGATTTCACTCTGATCAGTCCTTTCCAAAACGGCGAATCGGTTGGTCTGACCATCACCTAGGATAAGGTTTTACAATGAAAGTACTTATTACGTACAATCTGGGCCCATGTGGCATCGGTCTCTATAGATAGTTTGTACAACCACTTGCTGAGAAGGCATCCATTCTTCACCTCTAAATTTTGGCCTACAAATAACATCCCATTTAGCAAGTCTGTATTTTTGTTTTAACTCATCCGTCTGCTAGAAAAAAACGCGATCGATAGAAGTCTAGTCTTTTCCGAACCCCAACTGATACCATGAAGAAGGACAAGAGAAACATTGGCATACTCGTGAGCACCGAATTTATGAGAATTAGTCGGCCTCCATATGACATAAGTTTACCCTTCTAGCAGCTTAGTTTCTTTTCAAATCAATCCTCAATGCACTTCCATTCTTTGTTAGATAGCTTGCGATGGTGAATCGGTATGCCCAAGTACGTAAAAGGCAACGAACCTAACTCACATCCAAACAGTTGTTTGTAAGCTTCTTGTTCGTCTTTAGCTCTCCCAAAGCAGAACAATTCACTTTTATGGAAGTTAATCTTTAACCCCGATAACTGCTCGAATAAGCATAACACAAGCTTCATATTTCTTACTTTTGCCAGATCGTGCTCCATGAAGATGATAGTATCATCAGCGTACTATAGAATGGACACTCCTCCATCCAGTAGATGCGGGACGAGACCACCTACTTGGCCATTTTCTTTCGCTCTTCCTATTAGAATTGTCAACATGTCCACTACTATGTTGAACAAGATAGGTGACATCGGCTCTCCCTGCCTTAGACCCTTGTGTGTTTGAAAATAATGACCTATGCCATCATTCACTTTGATTCCGATACTGCCTTTTTGCGTGAAAGAATCTACCTACTTTCTCCAGGACAGATTGAATCCTTTCATCCGCAAGGCCTGCTGTAGAAATGGCCACTTAACCTTATCGTACGCTTTCTCAAAATCCACCTTAAAAACCCCTTCTAGGATGTTTCCGTCCGGCATGAAGGCTGTTTGAGATGGTTGCACGACACTGTGTGCAATCTGCGTCAGCCTGGTTCAAAAAAGAAGAGAACATGTGTCAACACTCCGCACAGTACATAGATTAGATGGAACATAGTTGAGGAGCTTCTGCCTGAGATCTGAATACAAATGGAAACTAGTGAAGATTATTTCCAGATATTCTCTGGATTTCGACTACCACCAAGGATCACCCTTCTTATTGTTGTGACTTGTGAGTGGATCAGACAACGGTACAAGAAAGCTCTGGGAACTGCGTCAGAGGGGTATCCAAAAACTTCCAGACTAGTTCCAGATTACCACTGTGAGCTTCTCAGAGGCTGCAGATATGGTTTTCAGTGGTGGCCTGGACAATGACGTAAAGTGGTGGACAAAAGAATGAAGTCACGGAATCTCACAAAGGACATAAAGGACATGATAACTGGGATGCAGCTTAGTCCTGATGGGTCGTACCTCCTCACCAAAGTGATGGACAATGAGCTCATGATCTGGGATATGCGCTCTTATGCACGAAGAACTGCAACATCAAGACCTTTACAGGACACCAGCACAACTTTGAGAAGATACTGTTGAAGTGCAGCTGGTCACCCGACAATCGCAAGGTCACTGCTGGGAGTGCTGATCGTATGGTCTACATCTGGGACATGACATCAAGGCGGATCCTGTACAAGCTTCCTGGGCACAACGGTTCCGTTAATGAGACCGCTTTCCATCCCACCGAGCCCATCATCGGATCCTGCGGCAGCGACAAGCAGATTTATCTCGGGGAGCTTTAGGACGCTGTCACTTCCCCAGCTAGGAATTCCTGTAATATTTGGGTAGCAAAGAGAACAGAAGACCACAGGTACCGTGTTGCTCTGTCAGACATTGAATGCTGGATTGCTGATCAAAATTTCAAACTGCTACTTATTCAGTACCCTTACGGTTCATGTTAAACTTGTGGCCATTCTGCCTTTTAATCACTAACTGGTGTGCTCTCTCTGAAAACCTTATTCACTTACGTGTTCCCTGCTGAATTACGTTGTCTAACTTGTGTATCGAGTGAAATGCTGTTTTAGTCTGTAAAATTACCTTTTTCTGTTAGACGAGTTTCTATTGGTGCTATATATATAACCAGAAAAAAGTTAAGTAAGCTAAAAGCTTGCCTTAAAAGGGAAAATCATATATTAATAAATTTGGTTGATCCTCTTTTAGTCAATAGTAGATTGTCAACAATGTGTTTGAACATAATTTATTAGCCGTCAACTTATATTCATGTGGCTCTGCTCAAAAGAGTATGACTGCATGGAGTGTCATTTTATTCACCATAGTCATGGCCGTCCGCCTTGGCTGCATGACAGCCAATTCTAGCCTTCTAGGTGATACCTGTTATTGATGAAAATACTGAGTTTTGGACAGTGGTTTCATTTCTTTCCAGTATCTGTAACTCATAACTAATAGCAAGATAAAAATACTTGTAAAAATTCTCTTTAATTTAAAAAAAAATGTTTTTAAGTGTGTTTATCTGGCTTGTTGGTGGTGGGGTTGAATTGTGTATATGTGAAGTTACATATTGCCTTTTGAAAGATCTTGAGACACCATGCTTTGGCAAAATGAATCAGTTTCATGTATACTTTTACGCCAATTCCAGGGAGCGAACGTTCCGACGAAGTAATCGTCGTTTGATTTTACGTTTGTGGCTGTGCGTGTGCTTGAACCTAGCGCATGCGTGAAATCAGCTGGAGAACATGTAAAGACCCAGTGGAGCCGCATGAAACAGGAGCCGCGCACTACTGGAGTCTTACCTTTGTCTTCCCTCCGTTCCTAAATATATGACGTTTTGGATCCAGCTAAGTATAGCAAGCTGATCACTCAGCCGGAGTGGATGCAACTCCAGAGAAATCTTCTATGTTGATATGCAGCCAAGTATAGCAAGCTCACTTAGTTAGAAGAATGTATGTATACCTCCAGCTAAATCACTCAATGCTTACTATTTGAAAGGAAAAGAAATTATAGCTAGTCAACCACCTTGTCGATGAGTCATTATCTCAATGCTTACTATTTGCGAGAGTGGATTTTCAGTACCTGGGTGTCTAGACACCCCCTTATCAAAACCGTATGCTCAGAATTCACAGCATAGAGATCTGTACCATGTACTGTATTACAATTTTGATTAGCAGGTGCGTCTATTTGAAATAATTCTGGGCCTAGTCTGTCACTGCCTCGTAGGCTGATTCCACCTAGTGATGCAAGTAGGGAGCTGTCGAGTTGACATGTCGGGCACATATTTCACTTCTCTAACAGTTGAGAGAAACACTAGGGCAGAACTCTTTTTTAATGCAGTACATTGTTGAGTGAGAAGACGCTGAGTGAGCTTTACTTTTTGGAGATGTGACAGAAAAAATGGAGAGAGGAGAGCCTGTGAGAGAGAACTTCACTTTTTTCCTGGAGAAGTTACACAGAAAAATAGAGAGAGAGGGAGAGAACCTTGTGAGAGAGCAATTCACTTTTTTTGAAGAAGTGATAAGTGAGAGAGAGCTTATGCCTGAGACAAAGAGATGTTTTTTATAGGTGAGAGAACAACTTGTGCATGCATGATGATGTGACTATGAGAGAGAAACGTAGCAGGAGGGGAGAGAGATATGCACGGGCTGCGGCCAGTTCACGTGCTACCTCTGTTAATTTGCTGCGATTACAGCCCACTCACTGCAAAACCTAGGACTCAGCACGAATCCTTAAAAAACTGGGCGCACCAGATAAGGGGGTGCCTAGGCACCCGAGTGCTATGGCATCTTTTCGATCGTCTTTATTTCTTTGTAGCTAGTCATTATCGTCTTTATTTCTTCGTAGCTGTCATCTGGTGTGCATGCATATATATAGCTCTCATCCACAATGGTTTATAGTTATCAACTAGCTGCCCAGAATATCTCTCATCCACCATGTTTATTGTAGTGGCCAGGAGGCAGACCAAAGATACTTATATATATGGGCTATTTATATCTCAACCGAGTTAGCCGGTATGGATATAGCATTCCTCAGTAGTCAAGACAAATTGCCTAATTGTATTCTATTTAAAGTGGCACATCATCACAAAATATATTAGATATGGGAAGCATTAGGAATCTATAAGCTTGTGGCTGTGCTGCAATGTTCAGCGAGAATAGTGTGGTGCACACTGTGTCAAGAACAGGTTGTAGAATCATGTGTTCCAATTTGCCCTTGTCTAAGAGATGGTACGGGCCTGACTAGATTGATGAAGAATCTTGGCTTACTGATGTGAGGGGAAGCACATGGTTTGTGTTCCAAGACAACTCCCTAATCAGATATGTCTGGAGGATGCGTGTGACTAGTGCGTTCGACTTCTCCTGAGCATTGGCGTTTCTTCCATTGGGGTTTAGCTTAGGTTGCCATGCTCTCCCCTATGCTGGTCGTCTTGACACCTCCCTAGCTTTCTGTTTGTGTGTCGCTGTTCTAAAACTACGCCAAATTCAGGTGCGGAATCTCTTCCTGGTGACCATTAAATTATTTTTGCTACACAAGTTGCTAGTCAAGTTTTGATCTCCAATGCATTGACTGGTTACTTTTCACCTGCAAACATTAAATTATTTCTGCTACACAAGTTGTTAGTCAAGTTTTGATCTCCAATGCATTGACTGGTCACTTTTCACCTGCAACCAGGCACATGCTACAATTACGATCTCTAGTCACCTAAGCAGTTATGCGGCTTATGACATTCAATTCTTAAAAGACGATATCTGTTTTTTCATAGCATGAGCCTAGCGAGGAGTTTCAACTAGTTCTCTTGCCCAACTTTTGGCAAACATCCAGTTCTACAACCGATCTAAGTTACCTTGTGAAGTGAGTGCATAGTATAGCATGACCCTAGGACACACCACATTATCCATCCTTTTATTATGAGCACTCTTTGTGGGATATATTATGGCCAAGGTCGCATCTTCGAACTGGTCCTTGTTGCCCACCTTTCGGTTTCCTTCGTTAAATTTGTGACCATTCCACGGCTTCCGTTTTAAACACTAATTGTGTTGAATCTTTCGAAAAACTTCTTAATTTGCAGCTTCGCTGTTGAATCAGTTCAGCAAAATATTGAGTCAACCGGCGGCACGAGTTGTCAGCTTCTTTTTATATTTGTTAGACCCCTCTTTCTTTCTTTTGAAGAAATTGTTTGTGAAAGTTATTGGTGTTCCATTTCTCATGGAAGTTTGAAACGAACCCAATCACAACAGCGGAAATATTTCAGTAAATCGAGTGCAGACTAATAGATCAGAGCTAACAAAATCTTTCGAGGAAAGATGCTATAATCGATCACGCATAGTAGCTCATTTTTTTGACAATCACGATGGTAATGTTGTATGCTAATAGATAAGACAACATGAGAAAGCAAACAGGGATGAACTAGAAAGCTTGGGAGTAAATGAGATACGCAAGACTGCTGAAGAACAGACAGAGATGTGAGCATGATGAATTAAAACACACTACCCGGCGAGAGAAAACTATTGCGAGATGTTACTAAGAATATAAATCAATTGAATGACAAAGTAACACCACAGAACAAGGAGACGCACATACCGAAAAAGGCTTTTGCCCCGCTTTATAGATAAAGCAAAACAAGGAGACACACATACAAACAAACAACCTCAAGAACAACCAACTGAAAGATACTAAACAACATGGATGATACAGACGAGTAATCGATGGCAGATATAGTAGATCATAGATTTCTATCGATATGAAGCATCGAAAGTAAACTATCAAAGGAAATGCAGTAGAGTAGAATGAACCGGTGGTGCTCGATGGTGACAAATGGATTTGGAAGACCAGTTCGCCCTTCTGCCAAAGGACTATGTCTGGTTTGAGGGACTTGTGATTGAACCTCTCTCCATCCTATTCTCCTTCAACTCGGAGCTGATCCGACTCCAGTTGATTTCTCTCGTGGTAGATAATTGTCGGTGATTTCCAAACCTTCAACAGACTTCTTCGCAAACCACAACTACTCTTGGTTGGTGGAGACTTTGCTTGGTGAAGACAATTACTCTTCGTCACTCAAGCCGACACCTATCCCTCTAGAGAGGGTGCATCTCTCAAGAGTAATAGGTTTAAGAACTCTAACTCAGATCTACTGTGATGCTCAACCATTGTCTAAGTTTTGGCTCTTGGTTTTCTCTCGGTGGATCTTAACTCAATATCTCGACAGGGAATGCTCAATCAATCTTCTCACAAATTTCAAACGTTGCAACCAACAGACAACGTTGGGCGGGGTGGCTATTTATAGCCACAGCCTTCCATGATGGGAAATGACCAAACTGGACAAACGAATCAGCCAATGGACAAACAATATGTTTCCAATGTTCGGATTTTGAGCATAACGGTAACATTCCTTGCGGAGCAAGAAATGCTAACTCCTCGGTCCGAAAGATATCTCACGCAGCAATGAAGAACGTCTTCTGCTGATAGGTAATCATTCGGAACACAAAGAGATTTCTCTCGGTCTTACATAGGTTTCGGCTAAGCATCACAGCGGACCTAAGCTTACAGAAATAGTAAGGAGGTCATGTGCCTCAAATGAGAGAAAGAAGAACAACGAACAGAATGCTACATCTTCATTTCCCCTTCAATCTTCTCGATTGTAGTCATTTTTATTTGGGCGAACCGAACATATATTACTTCACGTTAGCAATAATTTTAAGGGGTCCATTCATTTGATACAATCTTCTCAAAATGTAGATCATCCTTCTTTGCAACACAGATAATCTTCAGTGACGTTCTCCGAACTTCATGCCGAATACAACATTCTTCTCGGGCTTGCATCGACTATTTCTCTCTGTGTGCACTAGCAAACAAATCAGTCCATGCCTGTTTTTGACAACAATCTCCAAAACACGAGGCAAACCATTGCACCAACAGTCTCCTCCTTTTTTTGGACGATTGTTGACAAAACGGAGCACATCAATAGATAGATGAAGGGTAACCGAATGAAATGCGAAAGGAATTAAATGACGAGAGGTAATCCGAAGATAAATCTCGCTCCCCCTGAATGTATGTATCTTACTGAAGAAATTTGTTGTCAAAGTTATGCAAAGATGATGTGTAAGAGGCAGGGGCAATGTGAATGGACCCCCGCTCGCCCCCCGCTCGGGCGACTCAGGGGCTCCCCAACCCTAGCCGCCGCCGGGCCTAGCCCATCTTCCTCCCCTCCTCCCGCCGCCGCCGGAGGACGCCGCCGGCTTGCGCCCGGAGGCCGATGGCGGTGGCGGGGGCTCTTCCTCCCTCCCGTGTCTCAGGGGTGGCGGGGCCCCAACATGCGTGGAGGTGCGGCCGATCTAGAAGCGACGGCGGCGGCGGTCGGCCCTGCCTCCGGCCACGGGCGGCTGGCCTGGATCGGGCGGCGGCGCGATGCGGTCTTCGGCGGTATGTCATCTGGCTTTAGATCGGCGGCGGCGTCGAGGGCCTGGTGGACTGCTTGGCGGCACCCATGTCAGATCTGTTCTGGCCGGTGTAGCCAGTGGTGGTGGTCATCTTCTTCGTCGGCGGTTGCCGGCCAGAAACTTGGTGATCGGATCTCGAGATCCATCATCTAGTCCCGGCTGCGAGTTGGGGAGACATGGTTGCCGGTGAAAACCGAGCCGACGGCAGGCGATGGCGGCGTTCTACGCCGTTACCTTGATGAAGGCATCGTCGTGTAACTACTGTCGACCCACTCGTGCTGCTTTGGGGGAAACCCTAGGATCTGGTGTTCCAGATCGGATGATGGCGGCACTGCGGTGTCGTTTCTCTCTTGGCAGCATCGTTTGTGGAGCAGCGCTGGAAGTCAGAGGCAGGAGGTGGAGCGGCTTCGTCTTGCACGGAGCTTCGGTGGAGATGTCAAGTCATGCCTGACCGACACGTGCTGCGCTTTGTCATGCCTGGTCGGCAGGTGCTACGCATGACAGATCTTCCAAGGACTTCAAGCTGTGTCGGCTGGTGGTACTTGGCAGCATGGCGCTGAGGTGTATCAGTGGCGACCGCGACGTGCTCAGCTGTTTGCGCGCAGGGAGGAGGTGCCGTTGGGCGCCGTGGTGGCGTCGACGATAGCTAGACCGAGCAAGGTTGATGCATCAGTACAGTTCTGAAGATGGAGCAGTGGCAGTTGGCGGCGACGGCCTCTGAGAGCACGCCGGACCAGCGAGTGCCTCAGACCCGGCAAGTGGCTAGGTTGGGGTCTCAGGTCTTAGATGTTAGGCTTGGCTGCGATGTCTGTTTGGTATTAGGCTCAGGCTATCTGTGCCCCTTCATCAACTGGATAGGTGTGCGACATTTGTTGCTTAGACGGCGGCTTTAGTCTTACTGTTGTATGACTTTGCAAGGTCTTGTAAGAATAATTAATAAAGTGGCCGTATGCATCGCCCAGATGCAGAGGCCGGGGGTCATCCTCGTTTTCTAAAAAAAGGGGGCAATGTGAATCTTCGGATGAGTGCCATTGAGAGATGATATTACTCAGAGGTTCGTTCAATACACTCGGTGACATGTAAGATTTTTCCTGCAACACAGTCTTTGAAGAGGATGTGTTATAGTATACAAAGACTTTCAATTGATTTGTCACACAAATAAGCCATGAAGATTTTCTTAGAACACAGTTTACAGATAAAATCGAGATATTTGAGTTTCCTGCAAGTTAGCTATATTATGTCTGGACTGCTGATTGTTCAGTACCATCCAGTTTCCCTAGTAAAAGTTGAGACCTTCATGTTGTTTCCTGTCAATCACTAATTGCGTGTACTTGCTCGAAAACCTGCTTAACAGAAGTATCAGTTTAACTAGTGAAATGAATTGTCAGCTTCTTTGCTAGTTTGTTAGGCCAGTTTTTAAATATAGGTTCGTGAAAGATATTGGTGCTTTAATTATTTTGTCAGAGCATCTGTGTGCCATGGTACTAAGAGTAGGAAAAATGAAGAATATGACTCACCTCACCTGCCGGTGCCACTGCACTGCCAACCCCTGAAGATTAAATCTACTGCCCCTGCTTGTGTTCTTCTTGTGCTGGTTCCTGCAACCGTATTAGATAAGCATTCCTTAGCACCTAAGCCGACCATTTCTCTCCCCGCTAACGCCTTACCACTTCTGGTGATGTGGACGCTTTACAAGCAACATGGTTGGAAACAGAATAAAATATGTGTCAACACTCAACACCAGCCACTAGTCTATCTCATATATATATATAGTCCGTATGCTTAGTGTTTTGTAGTTATAAACTAGTCAGAATAGCTCCCATCCATCGTGATTTATTATATGGTCGACTAGCCATTGGCAGGCTGAAGAAATATATATGCGTGCCATTTATATTAGGTGAGCCAGCTACCATGAAAATGGTACTCCTCACTTTGCCAGATTTTACGTTGTTAAGTTGCACACCAGCACAAATATGTTAGATTTAGGAGGCGCCGGGAAAGCTTGCAACTGCACGAGACCGTGCCGTTCGATAAAAAACGGGCATCCCACATTGAGCATTGGAGTATCAAACACTGTATGTTGGCGAGAGACGTGATTGAGGACCATGGTTCACCCGAACCTATGGTCTATGCAGTACGATTTAACATCATACTACATGTGGATCTGTGACATGCATGCCAACTGCATTTTTTAATCAACTATGCATGGATCCTTATGAATAGACATGCATGCCAATTGTATTTTTTAATCAACCATGCATGGATCCTTATGAATAGTGTTTAGAAATCAATGGTGTCGAGTATAGGTTCGGCTGAACCATGGTTCCGTAAAACATTTTCGGTATCTTGGCAGTGTGCAGTGCACCTGTAGCACCGGTACTGTAGCTAAGAAACTCCTACTGGTTAAAAGAGGGGGCATGTTAGGAGGTGGATTAGGAGCACTCGGCGACGCACACATACGAAATCTCCGCCGCCTGCCTGCAATCTTGGGATCCGTGCCACTTTGGTGGAAATCATTCCAGGTTGTGAATACGCCACCGGCTTCGTAGGACGAAACAGTAGATACATGTTCTTGGTCATTTATTATATCCACTCTGGGATGTTCAGGTACAGAACAGTTGTCCGGAGGTAATTAATTTACTCGACCATCACCTACCTGTGGAGTCTTCTCCTTGCACGCAAGCACTCCATTGCCAGATGTGAAAATCATGCTTACTCTCGTCTGCTACTAGTGATTTCAGCACAAACAAATACTTTGCAGAGAAGAAGGGGATTTGAGTTTGGTAATACTAGTGTGCGTCCGCTGATTAGCAAGAATCTGTACCTGCTGTTCTTTTTCGGCGGAAGGGATGAGCAATTCAGCAGATCCGCTTGTCCATCCTCCACCCGGCATCGATTCCAGGTAAGTTCTTTTGGTTATGAACTGATTGATAACTCCGACTGCTTTATTAGTTGCCACTAGTAGAAAACATGGCTTTGGTTCGGTCAGAAAAAAGCATTAATTCCGGTTGCATTACGAACCGGGACTAATGTGAGCATTAGTCCCGGTTCGAGCGGCTAAGGCATCGTACAGGCATTAGTCCCGGTTTAAATGGGACCTATAGTCCCGGTTGGTGCCACGAACCGGGACTAAAGGGTGCGATGCCCATTAGTGCCGGTTCGTGGCACGAACCGGTATTAAAGGTCCCATTTTCAAACTCTACCCCCCGCCCCCCTTGGATCGCCTTTTCAGTTTTGTAAAAAGCAAAAGAAAATGATAAAAACTTCAAAAATTAAAATCCTTCCAAATGTAGTTATGTTACTACATGTACTAGTTAGGAAAATTTAAAAACTTAAATTTGGACATGTTTTGCAAAAAGTGTAGGGAAATTGTAAATGGCTATAACTTTTGCATACGATGTCAGAAAAAAGTATAATATATCAAAATGTTCAGCACGAAAATCCGCATCCGATTTTGACAGCCTACGGCCTGTTTGCAAATTTTTAGAATTCTCAAATTCTAAAAGGAAAAAAAGTTATGCTCAAATTTCTGTTTTTTTTTTGAATTTTTGTTAAATCTGGTCAAATTATGGTCAAACTACTTATTCAAGAAGTATTAGTGTTACTAAATAATTATTCAAGAATATTAGTGTTACTAAATAATTATTTCAGTTTTTTTGAATTTTGGTCAAATCTGGTAAAACTGTGGTCAAACTGTGGTCAAACAATGGTCAAACTAATTATTCAAGAAATATTAGTGTTACTAAATAATTATTTCAGTTTTTTTGAATTTTGGTCAAATCTGCTCAAACTAATTATTCAAGAAATATTAGTGTTACTAAATAATTATTTCAGTTTTTTTGAATTTTGGTCAAATCTGGTCAAACTGTGGTCAAACTATGGTCAAACTACTTATTCAAGAAATATTAGTGTTACTAAATAATTATTGTTTTTTAGAACAATAGTTTCAAACTCAAACAGTGAAATGTGTGACTTCATGCTCAAGCTAAATTCCTGAGGGTTAATAGGATTGATATCTTACTATTGTTAGGAAAACAACAAGTGCAGACTTGGAAACGAGGGAGAATAGAACTTGAAAGTTAAGCGTGCTTAGGCTGGAGTAGTGAGAGGATGGGTGACCGTCCGGGAAGTTAGATGATTTGGAATGATGAGGGGTGATTAGAGATTAGAGGTTAAATTAAGCAATGATGAGGGGTGATTATAGGTTAAAAAAAATTCAGAAATTTGAAAATAAAAAAAAA
>NC_057814.1:599171846-599197102 GCF_018294505.1 Triticum aestivum
AGTGCAGCAAAGAGTGCACATCCGCCCGATGTCTAAAGCGCTAGCTGTGATGGAGGTTGGAGATATTATCGATGAGAACTACTCAGGAGAGGTAGACACAATATTTGTTATTACAAATATTCATTGTTTATCTATTATGCGCGATCTAAGAAATTGTAACGGCCAAAAACTCAGGCATCCGTAGGTTCTGACGTGAAAGAAAGGATGAATCATGTCATGAAGGAAGATAAGCCGTTGATAGCACATGTCTATTTTTGGAATCCTTTTTGGAATAAATTATATTATTTGAGATAGACATTTTTGTTTCTTATTATTATATAACACATTTTTAATTTTTTTAATTTTAGGAACATGTGTGTTTCGAGATCGAAGAAGGATATGGAGAGACCGATCCATATGTGTCAACTTTGTTCGATGAAATTTGGCACGTGGAAGACGAGGAAGACTGTTGCTCGTGTATTTCTTCTAAATTCAAATCCGAGAAGGATGACATCGATGATGATGGAGAAGAGGTGGACAGCTTGGCGTGCAAAAGGCTTAAAATCTCTGGCAAGGCAGTACTTACTGCCATTTAAGTAACAATTATGTATAACCACGTGCCACTTGTATTGGCGATCTATCTATGAGAATAAAAATATGCATTTTATGAATTTGGGTTTTAAGAGGAATTAATCCCATGTGGCAAGTAAATTTTCAATTGGATTACCTTTTTATGTTGATATCTCTCAGAATGTGTGTGTTTCTTTAATCGAATTTATTGACTTGTAACATACATCCAATTTTTTTTCACATTACTCTTCCGCTAGGGAAGCCGGTTTCGTCGTGCCAAAAGTCATCAATCGTATGCACAAACAGTGATAAGAATTAATTGTTATAGCATATGTAATTTTTTGGACAGCTACTTGTTACCAATGTGAAGCATGCAAAGTTAAAGGTAAACATTGAATGTGATTCTGTAAAGGTTTTGAGCACTAAATTCAGCTTTTAATGGCCTGCCAAGGTAGGCGGAAAACAGTATTTATTTATTTTTATTTTTCCATGCAAATGGTAAGTCACACGAAGTTTTCGAGACCAGCCTACAAGTACAACATCGCATGTAAAGCCTGCGAACGGAGTGCCAAGAAGGTTAGCTCTTCTCTTGGAGATTTATCTTTTTGACCGTCGCATGCGTCATAATTTAATTTTTTATAACTGCAGGATATGAGAACCATCTACCAGGGAGGAAGAAGGTGCGAGAGCTAGCTGGAGGATATGAACGGCTCTTGATGGTATGATATGCAGTAGTGAGGAAGCTGCAAGCTGCAGATTTTTTATAACTGACGATAGGAGGAAGATGACCGTTGTAGTGAGGATTGAGCCATTGCGAGGAAGAGAGGAGCGTGTGCATTAGCTTCATTTGGGTGGTTGGGAGCTGGCAGATGAGAGGGCGTGAAGGACAGGAGGACATCCATTCGTGTGGACTTGGACATAAAACGCGTGCACTATGTAGATGATATACCAAACAGTACAAAGGAATACTAGAAGTGAAAAGATGTGAGTGGGAATCCCGATGCTAGTGTATGGGATGGATTATAGTGAGCATAGTCGTCGAGAGCTCCTATGCAATTTCAGGGCATGTTACCATTATTAATTGGTCGGTCCTGCCATACATCTACTTTGAATCATTACTCTATTGTGCCTCGATGCTCAATCAATGTTGAAAGGGCATTAGAGAATCAAGGGTGACTAGGTTCCTCATGTCTACACAGGTTACGATATGGCTGGTTTGTTGCCAAATTTTGTTTTACTATTGTCAGGGGAAACACACATAATTAGCGAAAGTGCTCTTGTGAGCTTGAGCTCACATGCACATGCACCCTTTGCTACAGTAAAATCAAAAAAAAATATTTAAAACGTTCAAAAAAATCTGTTTTTTTTTACAACAAACATTGTTGTCTTTTTCACATGCGTGCAAAATTTCATGACAAAATGACTTTCATACAGGTCTCGGTGAAAAAAACAAAATCGATGTTCCAAAATGCTTCCAAAAACAGTTTTTTTTTCGAGCATGATTTTGTCTTTTTTGCTGAGGCCTACACAAATGTCATTTCATCACGAAAATTGGCACGCATGTGTAACAGACATCAATGTTTGTTGCCAAAAAAATTCAGAATTTTTTGAATTTTTTTTATTTTTTCATTTTACTGTAGCAAAGGGAGCATGTGAGCTCGAGCTCACATACTCCATGTCCCACATATTAGCTACTAAGTTAACTACTCCCTTCATTTATATATACAAGGCCACAAACTAAGATTATAGGTACCAATATAAAATTTAATGTCTATTTTGTAAGTCAGCTTTTCTTTTTGTTTATTGGGTTCATTAATACCCCACATGCATGGAGGAAGTAGCTGACTGTCATTATGACTGCATGCATGTATGTATTAAACAAGTTGCTAATACGAGAAAATATCATTAATTTTGCCTCGATTACTGTTGGTGGCCTTGTAACGATGCAAAATGTATATTCCATAGTGGCCTTGTATAAGTAAATGGAGGGATATAAACTGTATATCTAGTTGATGATCTACATGCTAGTATTCTTAGCATGTAGATCATCATCGCCAACTTAGTCATATAAACTGTACATCTAGTAGATGATCTACATCACCTAGTTGCCTTGCGGGTATTCTCTATATAAGTTCTTCTTTGCGGGTATTCTCTATATAAGTTAATTTCTAGAATGTTTTGGTTTTGTTGAATATTAGCTTGTCAGCAAATCGAATAGCCAATCTGTGATAGGAAATAAGAACTCACTACAATTTCGTTTTCTGTATATCTTAGCAGTTCTATCATTTGATTTTTAAAAGATGATCTCTGTTTTCCATAGCACGAGCCAAGTCAGCAATTTAGAATAGTTCTCATGCTCGATTTTTTGTCGAAACATCCAGTTATGCAAGTGATCAAAATTGCCTTATGAACAACTCATAAAAAAAGGTACCGTATGAACAGAGTGCATAGTAAGATCATCTTGTGCCAAGTTTTGGTTGCCAATGTCTGAAGCAGTCGAGTATAGTGTAATTCATCTCACATGCCTTTGCCACTGCATTACCATGCTCTGAATATTAAATCTACTTCCCCTACTTGTGTTCCCCTCGTGCTGATTCCTGCAACCGTACTAGTCTAAAACACACGCCTACCCAGTCTAGTGATGTAGATGTTGTAAAAGCACCATGGTTGGAAACAGAACAGAACATATGTCAACACTCAACACATACATTCATCAGACCGAATAACTGCACTGAATAAGCAACTGAGCGACAGAGAACATAGTTGAGGAGCTTGTGCCTGAGACCTGAATATGAATGGAAACTGGTGACGATTATTTCGCTAGCCGTTCCAGATTTCCCGACCACTACGAAGGATCACATTTTCGGTGATCTGCAACCATGCTCTGTTTTCTGAGTGCTGACAGTTTCTGGTGCGTCCAGGTCTGAACAACATGCATAACAGTTTCTGGTGCGTCCAGCCTTCGTCATTGCATTACAATAATCTAGTGCCCCTGCAAGAACACATTCCTTAGCACCTTAGCTTATATTCTGGTTATGTGGATGCTCACCATTTTTTCGAAAAGAAGGTTATCCCCCAGCCTCTGCATCAGCATGATGCATGCGGCCATTTTATTAATAAGCAGATAGTCCAACAAAGTGTCCATGTCTCAAAAAGCAAAAGGGCTCTCAAAGAGCTAAAAATATAAAAACGGCATAGCCACAACCGGCGGAATAAAAGTAGATAGGAAACTAAACTATCCTATTACATGACCGCCAGCCAAACCGGTTGAAGATAGTCTGCGCTACCGTCTCCCAACGGATAGACCCAGTAACCGTACACTCCCTGGCATCCGTCGGAGTGAGTAGCGACCACATACAGATCAATGTAGTGGCCCGAAAAATAACCTGCAAGAAATGAGTATGTGTTGTTCTGTTAAAAACCAAATCATTCCTGCAGTTCCATATAGCCCATAATAAAACACATACTCCTACACGGATATGTTTCGCTATTTCTGACTCAACTTCATCTAGCCACGTCCCAAATAACTTGTGGATGGTATTTGGAGGAGTAATGTTAAACGCTATATGAACAGACCGCCATAAAATTTTGGCCATTGGGCAATCAAGAAAGAGGTGTTTGATAGATTCATCATGATCACAGAAGCTACATCTTCGAGATCCTGTCCAGTTACATTTTGCCAATTTGTCCTTAGTGAGAATGACTTGTTTTTGGACAAACCAACATGAACACTTTAATTTTTAAGGGCACTTTGACTTTCCAAATGTGCACAGATCGTGGGATAGAGCCAGAGTTGATAATATCCAAATACATGAATTTTACCGAAAACACTCCATTCTTGGTTAGTTTCCAGTGCAACTGGTCTGACTGTTGAGAAAGGTGAACATCCATCAATCTTCTCACAAGATGGAGCCAAGCTTCCCAATGGTTTTTCGCTAAAGTCCTCCTGAATTGAATATTGAGAGGATTGGACTGTAATACTGTTGCAACGTAAGCATCTCTACATTGAACAATATTTTAGAGAGAAGGATATTGGATAGCTAGAAGCATCTCCCTTAGCCACGTATCCTCCCAGAATCTCGTGGAAGTATCATTACCAATGATAATTTTTGTCCTATGGAAGAAGGCTGATTTCACTCTGATCAGTCCTTTCCAAAACGGCGAATCGGTTGGTCTGACCATCACCTAGGATAAGGTTTTACAATGAAAGTACTTATTACGTACAATCTGGGCCCATGTGGCATCGGTCTCTATAGATAGTTTGTACAACCACTTGCTGAGAAGGCATCCATTCTTCACCTCTAAATTTTGGCCTACAAATAACATCCCATTTAGCAAGTCTGTATTTTTGTTTTAACTCATCCGTCTGCTAGAAAAAAACGCGATCGATAGAAGTCTAGTCTTTTCCGAACCCCAACTGATACCACGAAGAAGGACAAGAGAAACATTGGCATACTCGTGAGCACCGAATTTATGAGAATTAGTCGGCCTCCATATGACATAAGTTTACCCTTCTAGCAGCTTAGTTTCTTTTCAAATCAATCCTCAATGCACTTCCATTCTTTGTTAGATAGCTTGCGATGGTGAATCGGTATGCCCAAGTATGTAAAAGGCAACGAACCTAACTCACATCCAAACAGTTGTTTGTAAGCTTCTTGTTCGTCTTTAGCTCTCCCAAAGCAGAACAATTCACTTTTATGGAAGTTAATCTTTAACCCCGATAACTGCTCGAATAAGCATAACACAAGCTTCATATTTCTTACTTTTGCCAGATCGTGCTCCATGAAGATGATAGTATCATCAGCGTACTATAGAATGGACACTCCTCCATCCAGTAGATGCGGGACGAGACCACCTACTTGGCCATTTTCTTTCGCTCTTCCTATTAGAATTGTCAACATGTCCACTACTATGTTGAACAAGATAGGTGACATCGGCTCTCCCTGCCTTAGACCCTTGTGTGTTTGAAAATAATGACCTATGCCATCATTCACTTTGATTCCGATACTGCCTTTTTGCGTGAAAGAATCTACCTACTTTCTCCAGGACAGATTGAATCCTTTCATCCGCAAGGCCTGCTGTAGAAATGGCCACTTAACCTTATCGTACGCTTTCTCAAAATCCACCTTTAAAACCCCTTCTAGGATGTTTCTGTCCGGCATGAAGGCTGTTTGAGATGGTTGCACGACACTGTGTGCAATCTGCGTCAGCCTGGTTCAAAAAAGAAGAGAACATGTGTCAACACTCCGCACAGTACATAGATTAGATGGAACATAGTTGAGGAGCTTCTGCCTGAGATCTGAATACAAATGGAAACTAGTGATGATTATTTCCAGATATTCTCTGGATTTCGACTACCATCAAGGATCACCCTTCTTATTGTTGTGACTTGTGAGTGGATCAGACAACGGTACAAGAAAGCTCTGGGAACTGCGTCAGAGGGGTATCCAAAAACTTCCAGACTAGTTCCAGATTACCACTGTGAGCTTCTCAGAGGCTGCAGATATGGTTTTCAGTGGTGGCCTGGACAATGACGTAAAGTGGTGGACAAAAGAATGAAGTCACGGAATCTCACAAAGGACATAAAGGACATGATAACTGGGATGCAGCTTAGTCCTGATGGGTCGTACCTCCTCACCAAAGTGATGGACAATGAGCTCATGATCTGGGATCTGCGCTCTTATGCACGAAGAACTGCAACATCAAGACCTTTACAGGACACCAGCACAACTTTGAGAAGATACTGTTGAAGTGCAGCTGGTCACCCGACAATCGCAAGGTCACTGCTGGGAGTGCTGATCGTATGGTCTACATCTGGGACATGACATCAAGGCGGATCCTGTACAAGCTTCCTGGGCACAACGGTTCCGTTAATGAGACCGCTTTCCATCCCACCGAGCCCATCATCGGATCCTGCGGCAGCGACAAGCAGATTTATCTCGGGGAGCTTTAGGACGCTGTCACTTCCCCAGCTAGGAATTCCTGTAATATTTGGGTAGCAAAGAGAACAGAAGACCACAGGTACCGTGTTGCTCTGTCAGACATTGAATGCTGGATTGCTGATCAAATTTTCAAACTGCTACTTATTCAGTACCCTTACGGTTCATGTTAAACTTGTGGCCATTCTGCCTTTTAATCACTAACTGGTGTGCTCTCTCTGAAAACCTTATTCACTTACGTGTTCCCTGCTGAATTACGTTGTCTAACTTGTGTATCGAGTGAAATGCTGTTTTAGTCTGTAAAATTACCTTTTTCTGTTAGACGAGTTTCTATTGGTGCTATATATATAACCAGAAAAAAGTTAAGTAAGCTAAAAGCTTGCCTTAAAAGGGAAAATCATATATTAATAAATTTGGTTGATCCTCTTTTAGTCAATAGTAGATTGTCAACAATGTGTTTGAACATAATTTATTAGCCGTCAACTTATATTCATGTGGCTCTGCTCAAAAGAGTATGACTGCATGGAGTGTCATTTTATTCACCATAGTCATGGCCGTCCGCCTTGGCTGCATGACAGCCAATTCTAGCCTTCTAGGTGATACCTGTTATTGATGAAAATACTGAGTTTTGGACAGTGGTTTCATTTCTTTCCAGTATCTGTAACTCATAACTAATAGCAAGATAAAAATACTTGTAAAAATTCTCTTTAATTTAAAAAAAAATGTTTTTAAGTGTGTTTATCTGGCTTGTTGGTGGTGGGGTTGAATTGTGTATATGTGAAGTTACATATTGCCTTTTGAAAGATCTTGAGACACCATGCTTTGGCAAAATGAATCAGTTTCATGTATACTTTTACGCCAATTCCAGGGAGCGAACGTTCCGACGAAGTAATCGTCGTTTGATTTTACGTTTGTGGCTGTGCGTGTGCTTGAACCTAGCGCATGCGTGAAATCAGCTGGAGAACATGTAAAGACCCAGTGGAGCCGCATGAAACAGGAGCCGCGCACTACTGGAGTCTTACCTTTGTCTTCCCTCCGTTCCTAAATATATGACGTTTTGGATCCAGCTAAGTATAGCAAGCTGATCACTCAGCCGGAGTGGATGCAACTCCAGAGAAATCTTCTATGTTGATATGCAGCCAAGTATAGCAAGCTCACCTAGAGGAATTGGTGTATACCTCCAGCTAAATCCCTCAATGCTTACTATTTGAAAGGAAAAAAGAATGTAGCAAGTCAAACTACCTTGTCGACGAGTTATTATCGTCTTTATTTCTTCCTAGCTGTCATATGGTGTGCACGCATATATATATAGCTCTCATCCACAATGGTTTATAGTTATCAACTAGCTGCCCAGAATATCCCTCACCCACCATGATTTATTGTAGTGGTCAGAAGGCGGACCAAAGAAAGTTATATATATGGGCTATTTATCTCAACTGAGTTAGCCGCTATGGATATAGTATTCCGGAGGAGTCAAGACAAATTGCCTAATTTTATTCTGTTAAAATTGCACAGCATCACAAAATGTGTTAGATCTGGGAGGCATTAGGAATATATAAGCTTGTCGCTACGTATCTCCCTGTGAAGCTCAGCGTGAATGGTGTGGACAAGAGATTTTAGAATCAAGCACGCCAAAGTCTCATGTATAAGAGACGCTGCAGACTTGACTAGATTGATGCAGAACTTGGGCTTACTGATGTGAGGGGGGCACAAAATAGTCGTCCGTTTCTGCTACTATAATGTTTGGAAGCACATGAACGTGGTTCTGTGAGCAACGCCCTAACTCGCAGTTTCTCCTCCAGATCTGTCGGGGGGACGCTCGTGTCTAGTGTGTTTGCCTCCTCCCTGAGCACCAAGATGACGCTGCTGCCCAACTTCTTTGCCTTGGTGTTTGATGGCGTTTAGCTAGGATTCCACGTTCTCCCTACGTTGGTTGTCTTGATCACTCTCTCCATCTGCCTGTCTGTCGCGCTGCTGTAAAACCCAGCCATGTTGGGTCATTTTGAATATAAAATCAAGTGGGGAATCTCTCCCCGGTAACCATAGAAAATACCATTTGCTACTGCAAGTTGTTCAGTTTTTTGTAAGCTGTGCTCTTCAACGCATTGACTAGTAATTCTTTACTTGCAAACCAAGCATATGCTACAATTACGATCTCTATTCACCTCAGAAGTTATGTAGCTTATGACATTAAATTCTTAAAAGATGCTATCTAATTTTAATAGTATGAGCCCACTGAGCATGTTGTGAAAAGTTCTTTCACCTGTCTTTTTATCAAAAAAAAATAATCCAATTCCATGTCAAAATAATAATAATAATCCAATTATGCAACGATCAAAGTTACCTTGTAAACTGAGCGCATACCTCATAGTAGCATCGATCAAGTGCCACTGATCACTCTGACAGTGGTGGATATAGAAAAAATACCAACTATGTTATTTTTTTTTGCAAATAAAAAGTACCAACTCTCTGTCTTTTGAAGTCGAAGCACACATCACACTAGATTATCCGTCCTTTTCTGAAAAAACCTTCCGCCCAGCCTTATATATAAAGCAACGACCAAGGATACAACACTCAGATACAACACGCCACGACCAAACACGACACACACACCCAAGGCAAGATACAGGGGTGCCGATGCACCGCAACACTACCCAATCAACCCCCAAGCACACTACAGATGATCCCACTTGGGGCCGATGAGGATCTCGCGAGAACTAGTCACCGAGAAGGGAAGCGGGAGAATGACGAAGTATGGACTCCAAGGCGGTGCCTTCAAGAAGGGCCCACCGGGTTGTCGCCACTG
This sequence comes from Triticum aestivum, assembly GCF_018294505.1. Taxonomy (NCBI): domain Eukaryota; kingdom Viridiplantae; phylum Streptophyta; class Magnoliopsida; order Poales; family Poaceae; genus Triticum; species Triticum aestivum. The sequence goes on from NC_057814.1 coordinate 599,181,141, forward strand.
CCCAATCTCGAAGATCAAGTTTTCACCCGAAGCTACACGAAGGGAAGGGAACACCACGGCGGAGCCTTCATGAAGGAAGCGACGCCCGCGGCCGCCACCACCATCGGCCAGAGAGAAAACCGGGCAAGTAATGTACCCCAGTGCGCCCCTCCTCTGCCAAACCTACACGCTACGCCAAACGTAACCAACCATGCCATCCGCGTGACCATGGCTGCCCGACCACACCCAAGGCACGTGCTCCGCCCATGAACACTGCGTCTCCTGCCGCCAGGGCCGCCGCCCTGCATCCAAGCAACCCCGTGAACACCCAAAGGCCTTGGTCTTGGTCTGACCGGCAGCCCCCGACCAACTAAGCCGTCGGCAACCGCCCTGCCTCGAACATCATCAGATATTCACCAAAAGGAACTCCGGACACACCCTCGTGTCCCCTCACTGTGGCAGCCGACGCAGCTCGACGCGAGGCCACCAACGACCACCCACCCATCGACAAGGACAACCAAGCCAGCCCACACACGCAGCCAAGAGAGCTCACTGGAGGGCCATCCCGCGCTGCCCACCATCGTCCAGGATCCGTACCAGGAAGATCCCGACTTGAACTGAACTTGGCCAGCACGCACCGCCATCATCCCCTGTCACCAGTCGCCTCCGAAGCAGCCTCCGGACCGCCCCGCCGCAGCCGGCACCACCAGTCGGCCAGATCCGGCCGCCACGCGGCCCTTCAGCCCCTGCCATGCCCGAGATGAAGCAACTCACCAGCACTCCGCCGCGCCGCGGTGCCCTGCGCCCGCACCTCGCCCTGGCCCGAAGAAGGTGGCCCATGCCGCCCTCTGGCGGCAGCGAGGGAGGAGTATGGAGGCAGAGGGGGGCTAGAGGAAGGGGTTCGAGGAGCCCTCCCCGGCCGCCTCGTGGGTTGCGGCGCGGGAGGGATAGGGTTCAGAGGTTCTACCAAGTCTTCAAAAATATTACAATATTTGTGGACTATAGTACAGTGGATCTAGCATCTTGGAACTGCTCCTTGTTCCCTACCTTCCGCTTCCTTCATTAAATTTGTGACCAAATCCATCCCTTTCATATTAATCACTGACTGTGTGTGACCTTCGGAAAAACTTCACTTGCTTGTCATCTGCTGGATCAGTGCAGCAAAGTATCGAGTCAACTAGTGGCACGAGTTGTCAACTTCTTTCTATGTTTGGTAGATGATATTATTTTGAACATGTCTCGTGGTGCTAAGCAGAGGATAGCAAAAAGATTGAGGTGACATGACATCGCTCCACTTTGGTTGTTTTTTTGGGCATCCTACTACGGTTGCAAGAACCGGCACAAGAAATACATCAAGAGGAGCAGTTGATTAAAAATACTCGAGGGTCGGTGAAATACAGGGGTGCTGGCCGGCAGAGGAATTAGATAGTGTACTGGACTGCTTGAGACTGACATAGGCAACTATTCGCCAAAAAATCCTCGATGGACCGTGAGCCACTGCTCCCACAGACCACTGGACATGTAACTGTGCCAATACCTCAATGGTACATCTAGAACAAGCACCAATGTAGACTACACACACGCGCAGTCCTCATATTCTGACAAAAGATGGATTTATTGGGTTAAAATGGAGCATCAAGAGGATACAAAACAATGAGCACACATCTGGCATCTGCATAGTTAGGATGCATACAACCAAGAACAACGCACCCACATAAAAACACGCCAATAAATAGCAAAGTCATATAAGAGCAAAGTTATGTGTAGACAAGGAAAAAAACTAAAGTGCCAAAATCCACGACCAGCAAACTACAACAATGATTGTATCCACATCAACCATCTCACGACACCACAGAGACGACGAGATTCTCCAATGCCTTCAGAAAGGGAGACACACTCAAGCGCCTCTGTAATTAGATCCAACTACGCAAAGCCAGAATCTAGCTTTTCACCCTGAATAACGTGTTCGAGCATCTTTGAAAGGTAACGATCTAAAGACATCGTCATTGCCAGGTGTAACCAACTCGGGTGAAACCAAGGCTTTCACCCCGGAGCTCGACACCGGTGCTAAAGTAGGACCACCATCGATGTCGCGCAAGTGTTGTCACCATCACTTTTCCGTGATCCCAGCATCTACATGGAATGTGCACCCACCCACAACACTACCATCCCTATGTGTCATGCCGTCATCAATAGTTTGCATCTCACTGTCGAAATCCACCGGATCCGGAAGGAGGAACCCTCACGAAGACCTTCCGGTGGCCATCACAATACGTAGTGACCAATTGCTACCAGATCTAGTCAGACGCTGCCAGCCACGTGCGTGAGAGGGAGCAACCTCCATCCCACCCCTCACATGCAGATGACCCTATGGATGGGCTCCAAGATCAAGTTAGACTCTCACGACCACTGCTAAGGCTATCACGAGAAGGGACCTGGCCACCAGATTTGAGCGTGGTGAGTGCAGAAGCCATGGAAGGTTGGGAGGGGAGAGTGGAGGGGGCAGTTCTCATGGAACCCAAAAACCGTAGAACCTACGAAGAATATTCATATCTAAGCACCTATAATTAGATGCAAAAATGAAAAAAATTAGTCATCTATTTCATTTATATCTCTTTATTTATGTTTTGCCACAACGCCAATTATCTCTACTCTTATAAAAAACCGAGTTGGTGATGATGGTGTGCCTGCCATCCTGCAATATGAACCGTCCGATCTATATCTGACGGATAGAAAGCAAACTATGACAATTTTGCAAAAAGATACCCGCACCCCTCTCAACATTTGCAGATAAGAACTTCCCTCGTTCATCTTCGTCTCCCACGAGATAAACAACTCGTATAAATGCATCTTGATGTTCCATGCAACGCATGGGCCTCTTGCTAGTATGTTTTCTAAAGAGTAGAGAGCACATGAACAGTTCAAAATTTATTATATATTTAGTTGTCGTGGCAAGTGTAGGCTATGCATGGAGCCGCACCTTTAACCTTATTTGGCGCATGGTCTAAGTAGATTTTAATCTTCCCGTCCCATCCCCTCTAGCATTACGAATCTGTTCAGGAACTGGTTGGTTGGGGCTCACACAAAATTGAAGGCTCATATCCGAGTGGGAGTGTGTTTCTTACTATGAGCGATTTGGAATTTTCATAGTGATAATGTCTTTAACAGAGCAAAGCTTCCGCCAATGGCGGGCCTGTCAGCTCAGAAATAATATTGTTTTGGAGGCCAAAAGGCATCGATCCATGCTTCCTCTAATTTCCTCTGAAGTTATGGTTATTCGCTACAGTTGATACAAGCAGGCTCGACAGAGTTAGATGCAGAAGGAAAATGCCATGTGGTCGCTATCAGAGAGGAGTGTTCCTCCAAGCTGAATGTGGATGCGGGCTACATTCAAGATACGAAACAAAGAACTTGGGGAGCGGTGTTGCAAGGTGAGCATGCAGCGGTCCCGCGGTTGGTATGGCACACGGTCAGTCTGAGATGGGTCAAGCTGAGGCGTGTGTGAGAGGTTTGCGTACGATAGTACCTTTTTACTGATGACTGTGTGAGCATCACCTAGGCCCTCATCGATAGGTGGTATTACCAAGGATTCAAGGAACTTGTTGGGACAACTGCCGGGTTTCAGGTTATCTAGAATCTCCAAAAGCGGCAATGGTCGAGTTGTGGTGTTTTGTTTGAGTCAGTACCATTGTGTCTGGTTGAACGTGAGTATAATGACTCTATGTTACTAAATTAATATAAAAATCATTTAAAACAATGATTGATCTTCGCTGGTACATAGCATTTACCATGTCTACGAGTTATTATCGTCTTCATTACCTCCAACATCCTCTCTGGAATGGGTGCATATATAGGTCCTATCCTCAATGGTTTGTAGTACACAAGTACACAACTAGTTCGAATATCTCCCATCCAAGGAGGTGGGCAAGTTGCTTGATCTGTTGGACAGTTTTGGACAAGCCACCGGACTAAAACTGAATCAAAGAAAATCATCAGTTGTTGCAATCTGCTGTGAAGATCTGAATGTGCCGGATTTGCTACAGGGTTTTGGTGGACAGATTGTCAGTTTCCCGATAACTTACCTGGGGCTCCCAATCTCGCCAACTCGCCTCAGAATGGCGGATTTCCAATTCCTGATCGATAGATTGAAAGCACGGCTGGCCGGCTGGAAGGGGAAGCTCCTTAATATCGCTGGGAGAAGAGTCCTCGTCAGATGCGTCCTCTCTGCCCTACCAACTTTTGCGATGACTGCACTGAAGATTCCAAAGAAAATCTTGAAGGAAATGGACAAATCGCGAAGACGCTTCCTATGGGCACAAGACGATGAGCTCTCTGGCGGAAAGTGCAAGGTCTCCTGGGGGTTTGCTCCCCTCTAGACTGTGGAGGCCTTGGTTTACTGGACCTGCACAAATTCAACCGTGCGCTGAGATTGCGATGGCAGTGGCTCGCATGGGCGCGGCCGGATAAGCCTTGGGTTGCCATGACCCCTACTCCTGACGATCATGAAAGGGCTCTGTTCGGCAAAGCGACATCAATCCAAGTTGGCAATGGAAACAAGACCAACTTTTGGAAAGATAGCTGGATCGGTGACGAGCCACTGTCCACAGCCTTCCCTGCTCTGTTCAATCACGCGAGGCGCAAAAACAGGTCGGTTCGGGTGGCTCTAGCCAATGATCTGTGGATTTCAGATTTGCAACATGGAGATACTGCCGCAATAGCACCTCAGTTTCTACAGATGTGGCGGCTCATTGACGCAGCACGCATTACCATGGCTCCTGACCAAGAAGATGAAATCACTTGGAAGCTCACTCGCGAAGGTACATATACTGCCAAATCGGCTTACCAGATGCAATGTCAGCAGGCCCCCAACTCAGTTTACAACAGCTTCATCTGGAAGGTCTGGGCTCCCAACAAGCTCAAAATGTTCATGTGGCTCCTAGTCAAAGACCGCCTGTGGTGCAATGACAGATTGCAGAGAAGAGGCTGGCCCAATGGCTATTTCTGCCCTCTGTGCACCAGAAATTTGGAAACATCTACCCATCTGATTTGGGGCTGCAGCTTCTCGCAACAGGTTTGGGGGAAATGTGCCAGATGGTCGGGCTGCTCTTCGCTCGCACCAGACACGAGGTCTCCGCTCAGCTCGGCTCAGACTTGTCAACTCCTCATCAACAAGACTGCTACCACAAACAGGCGCGGAATCAGAACTCTGATCATCATGATCGCCTGGGAATTATGGAGGGAAAGAAACCACTGCGTTTTCCGGGCAAAAACACCTCGGGTGGAAGATGTCGTCGCGGCGATTAGGACCAATATCGAGCAATGGAGATTCGCCGGAGCCAAATTCATAGAGCCTCCCTTCGGGGACACAATTAGTGAAAATTAGCCTAATCAGAGGGGAGATAGCTGTACTTTTCTAATTTCATCCACTTGATCACTTGATCTACATGTTTCCACTGCTTTCTGCTAAATCAATGAAGCCGGTGATTTGCCGGGTCTTTCAAAAAAATATATCTCCCATCCACTATGATTTATCATATCCGCAACTAGCCATAGACGGGCTAAAAAACATAATATGCATGACATTTATCTCAAGGGAGCTAGCTACCATGAATATAGTGCACCTCAAGAGTCAAGACAACTGGCCTAATTTTATGCTGTTAAGCCGCGCCCTACCACAAATATGTTAGATATGGGAGGCATTAGGAATAGATAAGCTTGCAGCTGACCACAATTCAGCCATGCCCCATGCGTCTACTTTACTACATTACTCTACCGTGCCACGTTATTTAGTTGGTGAGGGAAGGACATTCTAGAATTAACGATGACTAGGGCTCCCCATGTCTAGAGAGGCTAGGACATGGTTCCTGTGATACAAATTTTTGTCCTACTGTCAGGGGAAATACAAAATATTAGGTACTAATTAATCAAATGCCGAATTCTCTTGTTAATCTCCATATAATATGTTAATATCTAGGATGTTTTGATATTAGCTTGCCAACATATTGACTAGGCAATCTTTGATCGTACACAAGCACGCCCCACAATAACTGCATTATCTGAATACCTCGACAGTTATGCCACTTGGTTCTCCAAAGATGATCTGTAGTTTTCATAGTATGAGCCAAGAGAGCAGCTTGAAATAGTTCTCATGCTCTACTTTTATCAAAAAAATAATAATCAAATGCTCAACCGATCAAAGTTACATTAAGAAGTGAGCATACAGCAGCACCACTCTGGCCCCGCTAGCTGGACAGTACTATCACGGTGAATAGGGAAAAAAATAGACATTCCGTCCTTTGAAGTCTAAGAACAACACGACATTGGTCTTTTTGTTACATGCAACCTTTGTATATTGCATTACAGCCAGAGCTTGACGATCATTTTCGGTCCACTGCTTGTTCTCTGTACCATTCCGATTCCTGTTTAACTTGTGACCATCATTTCATTTCCAGTTAATTGCTACTAACTGTGTGTAATCGCTCTAAATGTTAGCAATAATCTTGTCCTAATAAAAATAGGTTTAAGCTAATCATAATCAGGGTGGCCGGTGATTAGGTGTCCTAGTTGTATACGGCTTGCATGTCGTGTGGTGTTTTGAGCAGTAGCCTAATAGGAAATTAGGAGTCCAAGTACTAGGCGTTTAGCCATGTCCGTGTAAGCGTTTGGAGTCCAGAATACTAGTCGGTTTAGGAGGTCCTTGGGTCGGCTCGTGCATATATAAGCACAGCCTAGGGCGTGACTTTATTGTAACATCGGGAGAAAACAGAAAATAAAAAGAGCAGAAACAAAGGGCACGACAAGAGCCCTTGGCCAAAAGTTTTTGTGTGCGCGTGTTCATCGTGGTTTGATGTGATCGATCCTGTGGGCAGAATTCCAACACTAAAACCTTCCTAACTTGCGTGTTCCTTCTGAATCAGCTTGCCAAATGTATTGATTTAATGAGGAAAAGAATTGTCAGCTTCTTTTTATGTTGTTAGGCCTATTATTTAAAATGTTTGTGAAATATATTGGTGCCTTATCTTGTTAGAGCATCTATGTCCCATGTTCAAGGGCAGGCCTGGCGCAGTGGTAGTCTCTCAACTTGTGGCCCGGAGGTCTTCGGTTGGAAGGAGCCTCTTTCTGCAATTATTATTCAAGGGTAAGTCTTATAGAAATTCCCTTCCCCAGATCCTATCATGCGTGGGAGATTTCAGCACTGGGTACGTCCTTTATCATTGTCCCATGGAGCTAAGAAGAGAAAACATAAGAATGCTAATGCCAAATCCCGGCTTATATCACTCAGTTTAGTGAACAAGACTACATTCTTGCTAATGATGTAATAGAAATATTGGCTGTCTATGTCTAAAGCATTCAGGTACACTATAACTTGCCACTGCCACATCGCCGCATTACCGTCCCCTGAAGATTAACTCTTTTGCCCTTGCTAGTGTTCTTCTTGTGCTGGTTCCCCTAACCGGAACTTCAAGACCCTTACAAGGCATCAAAACAACTTTGAGAAGACCCTGTTGATCACCGTTGGGAGTGCTGATCGCATGGTCTACATCTGGGACACGACATCAAGGTGGATCATATTAACATGTACAGGCTTCCCGGGCACAATGGTCCTATCAACGAGACAACTTTTTACCCCAACGTGCCTACCATAGGATCAGGCAGTAGAGATAAGCATATTTACCTCAGGGAGCTATAGGTTGCTGCCACTTCCTCAGCTAGGAGTTCCTAAAATATTTGGATATGGAAGAGAACAGAAAACCGCTGGTACCATGTTGCTCTGTCCAAGCTTAATGCTGATTGCTCAACGAAATATCTCCTCTGTAGATTGTATTAAGGCCAGCGTGGGTCTACCATTCTCTGACTGTTACTTGTTCAGTACCCTTCCGGTTTTCCTTGTTCTGACATTTAATCACTAATAGCTGTTTCGCTCTCATGAAAACCTTGTTCTCTGCTGAATTACTTTGCCTAACTAATGTATCAAGCCAAATGATGGTATGGTCTATAATCTTATCCCTTTCTGTTGGACTTTATCTTTTTATATACGGGGTTAGCTGGAATAAAAAGTCAAGTAAGGTAAAAATTTCTTACAAAACGCAAAACATACAATTAATTAATTAATTTGGTGGACCCTCTTTTAGCCAGATGAGCATGAATAATAGATCGTCAACAATGTGCCTAAGCCTCTTTTGGCCGTGGATCATTTGAACACTTAATAGCCACCAACTTGGGACACTATACGTCAGGTACTTGAAAATTTTTCATCCATCAGTCACTTTCACAGAAACCACTAGATCTTAACCCAACGGCCCAAAACAGATCAGGCACTGTTCATCTTCAACCTCCCTCTCTTCTTCCTCCCGATCGCGGGGCCCCCAGCCCGTTCCACCTTAACCGTCGGCCTCCACCACCCGCGGCCGGCGGGCGCTACTGCGCGCCACATCGCCACACCGCCCTCCCCTCAACCACCCCGGCCGCCATTACGGGCCGCCGCCCCGACCATCCCTCTACGGCCTCCTGCACTAGGGAAGGCTTCCGGCGATCCCTTGCACCCCCACCCCTAAGATAGATAGTGGGTCTCTCTTCTCCGGCGAGGTTCGACATGCCTGAAGGAAGGAAAGAAAGAAGGTAACTGACGCTAGAGAAATTTTCAGGTACCTGAGAAATAGCAAGACCGCACCAACTTATATTTATGCTTCATGATTTTCTGTTCAACCTCATGTGGGTCAATTCAAAAGAATATGAATGCATCGTAGTTTTTAATATTCACCATAATCATGGCGGTCTCCTTCACATCCTCTATAACACTAAGCTCCCTAGTTGTTAAGGCCTCACAATCGATTGGGGTCTCCAATTACAGTTGGTTCACCTGATTTTGACTGAGTCAATAATTTCTCAAAGCTCTCTCATTTAATTATTTTATACTATACACTATGCTTCCTAATTCTTATGGTCTCACTATTAATTAAGGTCTTCAATTTAGAACTAGCTCACCCGATTTTGACAGGGTTAACAATTTCTCAAGGAGCTCTCTCATTTAATTATTTTAATCACCATGTTCCTTCATTTTGAAGCTCTTTCATTTGTTTGAGGTATTCAATTTTTTATTTGGTTTATGATTTTTATCGGGCCAATGATTTTTCAAATCAGTCAGCAGCAACTGACCTATAAAAGCATATCAACCGCGTGCACTCTTCCACCACCTAGAAAAAAGAAGTGTCACCATGTGATACTATAACACCAATATAGTACATGCAGCCACATACGCAGAAATTTCCCCATATAAATATGGGTTGATTAGCGGATAACATAGAATCACACTGCAAAAGGCCCACCAAATAACCGCACTATAAATAAACATAAAACACACTGCATCATCTCCCGCATCTGCCAAACTAAATATTTCACCAGTTCCAATATATAAGGGTTATTAGTTTTTTGGAATGCCAAATTTCATTAACTTTGACCAAGTTCAGAGCCAAAAATATCGACATCCATGATATTAAACCAAAAAAAAATGGAAATTCATTTCATGATGAATCTAATGACACCGATTTGATATTATAGTTTTTTCATATATTTCTCTACAAATTTGATAAAACATAAAGAGATTTGACTTCTTGAAAAAGTAATACACCTTATATGACAACTAAATTCTAAGTGGTTCGTATTATAGAATGAACAATATATTTTTGACACTAGTTTCGTTCGTTCCTGGATAACTTACAACTGATAGCTAGATTCAAATATTTTCGTTAAATTCTCTTTAGTAACAATTTTTTGTCTAAGCGTGTTTGTGGGTGGGTGTTGAGGTTGCATTGTCTCTATGTGAATTTATATATTGACTTTGTAACGATAGACAACATTCTTAGGCCAGATGGAATCTATTTATTGAATAATTCATCTTTTATACTAGTACCGCGCCAAGTATAGCAAGCTCACTTAGTTAGAGGAGTCGGGGAGTGGATGTATAACTTCAGCAAAAATCTCCTGGCAGTGTCGAGATTCTAAAAATTGGGCACCCCCTACGTCTTTGAAAGAGCCAGAGTCACTGAAGCGAATTCGTTGATGCTCCATGACGCTAAGGAGCTACGACGGCTACCATCGCACACCTGTCTGCCAGAGCAGACCCTACCTAGGAAGCAGCAGGTTTGTAATAGCTTTACCTGAAGATATGTTAGCTTTTGTTATCCCTTTTAAGTTGGGTTTCGGTTTTGCTTTGTTTTCCACGTTCTTTAGCATAGGTTTGTACATTTTTTCGTTGCTTCTATGCTCCCTTCTAATAAAATATGGAGTGCACATTATTGTGCGCTTGAGATAAAAGAAAGAAAGAGACAAAGTGTAGCAAGTCATGACTCATCTTGGTACTTAGCACCTACCTTGTGGATGAGTTATTATGGCCTTTATTTCTTCCTAGCTCACATTCGATGTCTGTGCATATATATATGATTATCAACTAGCCAAAATAGCTCCCATCCACCATGGGTTGTTATATGATCAGCTACCCAGATGAAGACTAAAAGATGTATGTAGCCAATTTATCCCTAGTGAGCTAGCTACAATGGTCACAGTACTACTCAAGTGTCAAAACAATTTCCCTAATTTTGTGCTGATAAAGTCACACAACGTCACAAATATGTTAGATTTGGGAGTCGTTAGGAATAGCACAACCTGAAGTTATCTGCAATGTTGCCATGCATCTATGTTGCACCATTACTCGGTGATGCGTGTTAGTTTGTTTTTGTTCTGCATTAGTTCATGTTGTCTACGACAGTAGCTAGCCAGCGAAGCTTCAGCTGTGTGCATTCATAGGCGGCGAGACGCCAGGCTGTCATGCAATGCGGAGTGCAAGATGTGAAGCTATGGTAACGAGCGATGTAGCAAGGTTGTGAGAATTGGCAAGGCGCAAGAGAGGCCGGAGCCAACATCCAGCACCGGTGATAGCCGAGAGAATAGGCTGAATCAGTTGCATGCACAAGTTGGTCAGTTGCATGGGTGCGTGTGCTAGCGAGTCATGTGTTAGTGGCCCGAGTTATTGCGTGAGGTATCCAAGAGAAATAAGGGAGGTGATGTTCACCTCCAACAATGCTGTGGTTAGACTAAAAAAAAAACAATGCTGTGGTGCTCAATGAGAATGGTGTGGACAAGAGACTTTAGAATCATGGGCAACTAGAGTCCAAATGTGTAGAGAAGCTACGGGCCTGATTTGTTTGATGCTATTTTTTGGCTTACTCAAGCGGGAGAGGGCAGCACAAAATATAAGCTACACCCTCTATGAATATATAAGATCTTTATTGACACAACGGTGTATTAAAATGTATTATATTTTTGATACAAAGGGAGTCAATTACCAAAATATTTGTTTCATGCTAACTCAGTGTAGCAACAACATCAAGACCCTTATAGGGCATCATCACAACTTTTAGAAGACCCTCTTTAAGTGTAGCTGGTCACCCGACAATCGCAAGGTCACTGTTGGGAGTGTTGATCGCATGTGTAGGAGGATTAGAGGGAAGAGATAATTGACGTAATGTGGTGTGTGTATTAGTGAGCATCGAGGGCGAGTATATATTGAGGTACAAGACTTCGAGGGCAAGACGTGTCCTAGAGATAAGATGCAAATAATTCCTATCTAATCCGGTGCAATCTCCAACTACCAAATATATCTATAAAACCCCCCACAACCGTAATGGTAGCGTTGCCAACAACAGGGGCGTCAGAGAATAGAAGCCCACAGACTTTCATCCCCCGCATCATAGGATGAGCGTCGTGGACGTGTTGGCTGTAGAGGAAACCGACAAGTTTCTCAAGTGAGGTGACAGCCCTTTGTGTCGAGGTCAAGGTTTCCAAGAGCGTAGGGCGGTGTCGCTGTGATCGAGGTAGCCGTGCGAGGAACGCCATGGTTGATGTCGAGTCAGGGGTGGTCGGTGTCGAGGTAGTCACCGTGGAGCCACGGGCGCAAGGAAGCACAGTGTAGTCAGAGGCGCAGTGGTGCGCCAGGAAGAAGATGGTGACCTGAGAGAGGCCGTCATCAAAGAGGGTGTCGATGCCAAATACAATGTTGTCCGAGCCGTTATTCACGAGGCACCGCACCGGGTTTGCCAAGCCCGATGACATGTTGTTGACGAAAGCACGCGTCGGTGTTGCCAGCACCGGGCATGTGTAGGCGGGGACCAGCACGAACTGTATGCCATGTCGGAGGGACTAGCAGACGAGGCCGCCAGGATGGTTGCGGCACAAATCGGCCTGGAGTAAAAGGTGCCGATGGTGCCCACGGTTGATAGAGTAGACATAGTGATCAAGGAAGATGACGATGATGCCGGCAATAAGCTTGTGTTGGACGAAGAGGTGGTTGTGAAACCAGAGGTATCCCGAGAGGGGCCGCGTTGGTCCATGTAGAAGCGCGATGGTGGTACTCCAAGTAGGCGAGGAGGAACCCAACAACGTGACGACCGACACAGAACGATGTGCGGATGGATGCGAGGACGACGGCCATCTTGGCTGACGCGTGTCGCGCGAGGCGGCCTCTTTGATGAAGAGGACGGTGTTATCGACGTGGAAGTCAGAGTAGAGGCGCGTGAGGGTCCACGTGCGGCGGGCGACACAAACTGATCTTAGGTCGAAAAATCCAAAAAAAAAGATCAAACAACTGGCGGGAGAGAGAAATCTCGATCAACTGATTGATAAAAAGACTCTCTAGGATAGCCAATCAACACGACCTGCGAACGAACCATAGCTATGGGTTGCGCAACCCCCGATGAAGATCATCGAGATCAACCTTCCCGGGGGCAGCATGCACTACTAGGGAAAAGCCTAGCAGTAGCGCGGGTATTTGGTGTATGAGTAGCGCGGGGTTCTGCGCTACTGATATGGCACTGCAGCTAACATGTATCAGCGCATGTTGCCCCGCGCTACTGCTATACATGGCTAGCAGCAGCGAGCTTTAGTACAACACGCTACTTCTAACAGCTGCCGTGCTTTTAACTAGGGCGCGCTACTGGTAAGAGCGCGCTGCTGCTAACTTTATTCCCCTCGCTACTGTTAGTTTTATTAGTTTTTTTCTGCATATTTGTTTTCTATTTGAACAGGCTTCATACAATAATCTTTAGCATATCATACACATACAAATGTAATCATAGCATCAAATCATGTCATCATCATAATCATCATCCAACACAAAGTCGTCTCTCGTCATCATCACGAAAACAGTGATGCAAGTCTCGATTACTTGCAACTACATCGTCATCCATCTAAAAAATGATATACGCAAGAAGAGCTATCACTATGAGTGAGAGCGGAACTATGAAGCACATCAGTTCGTATCCCTCTCTCGCACTAGCGTGAACCTAAACTAACTACTGGCTGTCGCTCGGAAACCGGATGCGGGTACACCTAGGCCTGACACTCCGGCCACTCGTCGTATACTCCTGGCGTAGCACTTCTTCGCTATTGATGATCTATGCACCTGCATCGTCACATGAGTCGATGATATGCAACATATATAGTTGAGCAACACAAAGAGACAAACTTGATAAAAATAGAAGCAACATATCATAAGCACAAATAACAAAGTTCATCGTACCTAAAATGCCCTAACTAGAGTGATCTTCGCTAGTCGAGGAGGACGGTTTAATTACATCACAAATACTGTTTCGTCGTGCATAACTCAAAGTTTCATCATATAGAAAGTATGGACTAAACGGACACATTGTCATATATCGACAATCACTCCAACATGTTGTGCCGTCCATCCAAGTCAGGGAGATAGTCCCTGAGCTTAGTGAAAGGCTTCAGGTCGAGACGCTGAGAGGCTACGCATGTTCGGACGTCTTCCCGTGACATTTGCCCTTCCTCGTAGAACATCCTTGCTATTTCGAGGAACTCCTTCATGATGACTTGGGGAAGTTCACGCTGGATGTGATAGAACTCAGCTCGAAGTCGATGACCCGGGATATCTCCTACGTTCTTTGCCCATTGCAGAATATGGGCATCGCCGGATTTAGGTGACATGCGAAGGTTCTGCTGATCCCGTCTATACTCCAGCATGTGGTGTAGGACATAGAATCCATCACTAAGAGTATCACTCGGTTGCTGGATGTAGCAGAAGTTGGTCTTATGGTCGAAGGCGGGCCTGCCGTCCTTTTTCTTCTTGGTCTTTATCTCTCCACTCGGTACGCCGTAGTAAAAGATAGCACTGTCAATAACATACTTGATGTGGGTGTAATCCTTTTTGTTCATGTTCTTTGATGAGTTCAAGTAAAGAGCGTGTGAGTATCGGGGGTAAAGGATGATGAGGACGGCACTCCGGCCGCTGCGGAAAATAAGTACACCTCAAATTAATTAGCCTCCACCGTGCAAATGAAGGATTGAAATCGAAGGAAGGATATCCGCGCGGATGACTTACAGGGGATGATAAGGAACGAGAATCGTCTCCTTGTCCTTATTGGCGACCATGAAATCGACGATGTAGTCCCTCACGTATTCACGGTGAACTGCGCAGACTGCCAAGAAGCCCTCGTGCATGAAGTACGGGTCAACGACACAAATAGAAGGTATCTGCTCAATCCCGATGATGTAGTTCATGTACAAGGCATAAAGGCGGACAAACGTAAAATCCAGCTTCTTCAAGTGAAACATGTTGAAGATGTAATCGAAACAAAGGAAGAACTTCTCCACGGGGAATATGTGGACGTACGACCATTGCCGCGGCACGTTAACCACGTATAGTGGGTATCCTGGATTTTTCAAGGCGATGAGGCTTTTCTCTCTCTGCAGCACATCGTCATGAAATCTCCCTAGATCGCCATGTGTGGATTCTACCGCTGCCTTAGGTAGGATTGGTTCACCGGGCACTACTAGGGAAAACCCTAGTAGTAGCGCGGGTTTTGAGGCTATCAGCAGCGCGGGTAGCCGCGCTACTAATAAGGCGCTACAGCTAACTGTTAATAGTAGCGCGGTCTATACCCCCGCTACTACTATTGACTATATCAGCAGCGCTTTTCCAAAACACACTACTATTAGTTAGCTGCAGCGCTTTCCTAGCCCCGCGCTACTGCTATGTGTTTCATCATTTCCCCCTGGCTTCCTACCTAGTTTACGTTTCAATAAACTGCAATTTCCAGATACTAGGTACTGCTAGATATCAATTTCATAAAGCATTATAGGTATTAGGTAGTACTCCCTCCGTTCCTAATTACTCGTCGTGGTTTTAGTTCAATTTGAGCTAAAACCACGATGAGTAATTTGGAACGGAGGGAGTACTAGATAACAATTTCATATATAGTCAACATGCATCCTCAAGCAGTACAAGGTGATATCAACGACGATCATCATATGTAGTTCTAGATGATATCGACGACGATCATCATATGTAGTTCTACATGATATCGACGACGATCATCATATGTAGTTCTAGATGATATAGCCACACACACATATGTAGTTCTAGATGATATCAACGACGATCATCATCCTCAAGCCTGGGCGGTGGGTGTTCTTGATAGTAATTAGGATGGCCTGTCCAACACGAAGATTCTTGCCAACGAGGAATCTCTTCCACCCAACCGAGTTTAAGTGTGTGCGACCGTCTGTGTCCATGCGGTAAGTACAGGTGGTGACGGAGCCCCTTGCGGTAAGGCGTAGTCCAGCTGAGCCTTCTTCATCATGCTCGATACCACAACTCACAGATAGGTTCTTTGGCAATTTCTGAATAAGAAAAAACATATCAATTAATAAATAGCCTCGCACATACTCTTGCAAATATATTTCTATTAAGTATAGATTTCTACACTATCAAAAGACACAGTACTACACATTTGTACTAATTAAGCATTAATTCTACTAATAAGTATATATGGATTATCTACACTATTAATAGTTCCTTGGATTCTACACTAATAAGCATGTGATCAGACTCTACACTAAAGCATATCATCGACTAGATTCCACACAACATATCATTGGACTCTACACTAAGCATATCATCGGATTCA
>NC_057814.1:599197456-599198862 GCF_018294505.1 Triticum aestivum
ATATATCATCAAATTACTACAGTCAGTATAACATACCATTTCATGCCAATCGACCATGGTACTTGTCAGGCGGGTCACGAATGGCACCCCGACAAAGTCATCACGTGGCAGAATTATGTCCCATAGGTTGCACACCTCCTCCTCGCTCAGCCTCATTCTTTGAGCTATGATGGCTTCATGAAGTGGGTTCTCATTATCTTCATCGAGTGGGTCCTCATTATCTTCATCATCTTCGTCATCTTCCACTAGGTTGATATAAATGACAGTCAGTTTGGGTCTTTCTGCTCTGAAGGAGAAGCTGATCAATTCACCACCAGTAAGACGCATGCGGGCGAGGAAACGGGCCCATCCATCTCCTCCAATCTGCGACATATTGCGTCCTTTCTCGACCTCCATAGTGTACGGCCCCCCAGGAGCCTCAAATGTCACAGTGTCTCCTGTCAGCTTGTTGAATTTCAACCTCACATTGCATGGGACGATATGTGTAAAAAAGCAAAATGACACAATGCAGTAATGCCAACACTAAAAATAAAATAGTTGTTACATTTCATCTAATTTCTTACCGCTCGTCATGGAAGTAGATGCCGAACAACTTGCCAGTTGCAAGGCTGCTGGCACACCTTGACTTGCACAGTTGACATGGTGTTGGTGGTGGTGGTGCCATTTTCCTAAAGCAATATGAGCAAAGGATTAACGATCCACTTCACAGGAAAGAAAAACAGTAGCATGTGATATTTTTGGTTCTTCCGCAAGAAGCAATTTGATGGACAATTATAATCCTAAGATCTAGTAACATATTAGATGACAAGGTACCACCAACCAAAGCATTTCGGTGGCACCTATTGCCGAAAAAACTTTTCACAAATATCTACCAAATCAGGGTACCACCTACAAAGACATTTCATCTAATTTGGCCACTATTGCCTAAGATAATTGATTAAAAAAACAAGTGGCAAATTTAACTAAATTGGCACCTACATTTTGCCAAAAAATAACTTACTACAGAAAAACAAAAGCATCTAGCTATCCATGTACAGAAAAAATAACAATAAAATGGTGCATACTAAATCAACTAAATCAAAATGTTCTAAATCAACTATCCTACTAAATCAACTAAATCAAAATGTTGCATATGAACTAGCCTACTAAATCAAAATGTAGCAGGGAGGAGGGGTTGTGGATGGAGGAGGGAGGAGGGAGAAGGAGGGGCGACTCGAGGAGGGAGAAGAGAGTAGGACGGAGGAGGAAGGTGGAGCGAGGAGGGGCCGGCCGGCGGAGAGTGGAGGGAGGACGGAGGAGGAAGGCGGAGCGAGGAGGGGCCGGCTAGTGGCGAGTGGAGGGAGGACGGAGGAGGAGGCCGGTACCGAGTCCAGCGAGGAGGAGGAGGTGACGGCGGCGCAGAGGGA
>NC_057814.1:599199106-599204833 GCF_018294505.1 Triticum aestivum
GGTGTGAGGGGGAGATCCAGTGAGTGTGAGTGTGAGTGGATCGGATAGACGAGAGTGGGGGGTGGGAGATGGAATGGTTTAGCAGTAGCGCGCTATAGAGAAAGGCGCTACTGCTAAACGACCTAGCAGTAGCGCCTTTCACAAAGAACGCGCTACTGGTATGTGTCAGCATGTAAAAATAGACATAAAAAATACATTAATCATCAATGATCTTTTTGTGTACAATCTGATTTGTCAATATGAGTCCTCACCGGTTTAGGAACCGGTGAAGACTCATATTACGGCCACAAATTCTACACATAGAGTTCAATGAAGACCAAGTGCTTGTGAAAGTTTGAGAAGTAACATATTTAAGGTGGTAGAAACTCTCTTCATGGAGCGAGGTGGGACTAAATTTTTGTAGTAAACTTAGCAGTGGCGGTTATTGAGGAAATGCGCTGCTGCTATGATCCATAGCAGTAGCGCTCTTCGTATTAACGCGTTGCTGCTAGAACTAGCCTCGCGGCGGCGTCGTGGCAATTATAGCAGTAGCGCGTCTTAGAGTGAGCGCGCTACTGCTACATTTATTTCAGCACTGAGTTTTGTGTGTGCGTGCTACTGCTACTTAGCAGCAGTGCCTTATTTTAAAGCGCGCTGCTGGTAAGATTCTGTGTATAGGCTTTTCCCTAGTAGTGGGGGATATGCCATTTTGCCGCACCGGGGATAGGTATACGGTCTTGAACCCGAGGCTGCTGAGGCGGCTGGATCATAGAAGCAACTTTGTTGCCTTTCCTCGGTCTCTTCCTATGCTTCTTTGCAATCGGAAGGTCGTCTATAATACGTTCAGCCTCCGGAGGCGGGAATTCAGGCACCGATTCATGACGCTCAAACCCTGAGTACTCATACTGCTGAGCCATCAATCCTCCGGCATCATATGCACCAGTATTGAGATATTGTTGAGTGTCATCATCATCCTCATCTATCGCGACGTCATCAGCGACTAATGGAGCCTCTTCCTCACCCCGTGCGCTATCACCCAACATGACAGCCGACGCTAATTGGGTAGGTGGGGTGTTCATGTTCATACCTTGCTGAGGCTGCGTGCTCCTGGGTGTGCTCCCGGCCGCCTCCAGACAAAGCAGAATCTTTTGCCACAACAGGACCCACCCATTGCAATCGCCAAGATGCCGCAGGGTCTCGTCGTCATCCCCCTAGTACCGGAGGAGCCAAATTCTCGTGGCCTGGTGTGACACTGGCCATGGAAACCTTGAAGACGTTAGGGGGGATCGGCCGGCTGTGGAACAATGGTTCCTTTGGCTTCATTATCGTCGCCTTCCCCACGTCCACCTTCTGGTCGCTCATGGTGTACAATATGGTGCATGGGGTTATGTCGGCCTGCAAAGACATGTCTGCGATGTGAGACATCCGAAAGGCAACGGAAACGGGAGATTATACATTTATTGAAGAGGGCCGGTGTGACAGGTACCGTGAGGGTGTCGATCTCAGCCAAAGACAAAGCACCGAGCACGTCCGAGACGGAGGACGGGTTGCTTTGAGCAGGTGCGGGAGCCGGTGCAGGAGCAGGTGTAGGTGCTGGTGCAACGCTAGTCGAGCTGCTCCCGAAGAAGTTGGCAAGGGGAAAGTCTGCTGCATTTTTTATTGGATTTTGCCTGCTCCTACTGACAACGGCCGGAACCAAGACAACAGACAAATCTGCAATCGCCTGTTTTGCGGCAGATACCGCTGTTGCGACTGTCTCAGCTGATTTCTTCTCAACCGCAATCTCAACCTTCTTGTTGATGTTTTCTTCAGTTAACCTCCGTCTTTCCTTTCCCTCCTTCGTGGTCTCACGGTAGTACTTCTTCCATGTGGCGCCATCTCCGACACCGTGCACGCGGCCATACGATGGCCGAGTGTCCACCGGGAGTCGTTCCAGTATGTTCAACGCCCGGTTGAATGGGGTGTCCCACTTGGGCCTCGCCAACGCCTCAGACGGCGAGTTGCTTTCGGCCGTAATCCTGTGCTGCTCTCGCTGCAAAAGGAATAAGGATCGTTTACAAATATGACTAAATATGCAGTCGAAATGATCAGAAACTAAAATTACCAGCAGTCCCATGAACTCCGTCGTGTCCGGGTCCGTCTCGAAAACCTTCTTGACTGGGTCCCAATGGTACCAGGCCCTGAGGACGTCACGCAGACATTCGCGTTCCGCGTCCTCCTTGGCCCATATGGACCTCTTCCCGCCGTAACCACGGTTCCGAGGTGGTGGCATACCCCATGTTCCTTTGTTGAAGCCCCTTCATGTACTTTGACTTTTCTTTGGCAGTTTCGGCATCGCAAGCCGCCTTGAATATTTCAAACTGCTCTGCCGTGATTGTCGGATAATCCTTTACAATCTCGGAGTAGGGTTTCTTTTTTTTGATGATCCGATGTTTCACCCTTGCTTTCCAGGAGGCCAACGCGTCGCTAAACTTGGTCATGGCGCGTTTGTTTATCTTCTTCATTGCCGGGTCTTTATCTGGATCAGTATATTTCTTTTCATCCCGGCCAGGGAACAAGAATACCTGGTGCAACTTCTTTAGGAGGGAAGGCCTCATATTTTCTATCTTCTTTAGTTTCTCATCGTTGATGGTGGCGGTTGTCCGTACGATGCACCCTATTTGATTGCCGTAGCAGGCACGTGCTTGCGCGGGCTCTTTTGGCTCAAAATTGCCGTCGTCCACCTCCGTGACCACCACTCTAGTAGGGATGAGCTGGTTTGGGCGTCGTTGCCTCTTTGCTTTCGGTTCTATACCAGCTCCTCCAGTCTTGGTGCCAGTCTCGGCGCCGAGACCGGCGCCGGTCTCAGTCTTAGCGCTGGTCTCGATGTCGGTCTCAGTCTCCGATGCGACAGGTGGGCCCAGCAAGAACAACCGTTGATCGTCGGCAAGGTTCAAAAATCTGTCTGCCGCCCCGTAGACATCGTCGCAATCACCAGAACCCTGGCCTTCATCGTTGCTAGCCATGTTTCCAAGGAAATCTAGTCAATTAGTTCTAGACCTAATAAAATGAATAATGACATAAAAAAAGGCTAATGTTTTGCAGGAATGTTGATTCCTTCCCGGTGCGGCAAATCCCGGGCACTCGATATGTCCTAGTTTGTAGCACAAGTCATGCCGAAATTCACGAAAAATTTCGGCATGACCTTTGCTAAAAAGTGGACAAATCGAGCACCTGAAATTTGCCGGAACGGAAATGAATCAACATTCCAGCAAAACATAGGCCACTCGGCTTCATTCCCTGGAAACAACAAAAGGCCACTTGGGCAGAATCGAACCACTTCAATGAAAAGATATAACATGACCACTTCAATGAAAAGATATAATCAACAATAAATGTCTAGGAAGGGATCATCTTTAAAATAAAACTTGCCTAAATTCTTTTCCTTGAAAAATAGTGGCCTTTAAAAAAATTAAAAACCTTTGCAAAATGACTTCACTAAACACTTCTCTGCCTAGGACAGAACCCAAATTCTGTTCTAGACATTCCTCTCTCTCTCTCTCACACACACACATTATTTTTCTCTAACACTTCTCTGCCTAGGACAAAACCCAATTAAATTGCAAAGGAACTCCATTTCTCTAACCCTTCTGACGTTGTGCTCTAAAATAATTTTTTGCTCTAACCTAGCCAATGCAGTTAACCTAGCTTGTTAACCTAACGAACCTAATTAACCTAGCTATTTAACCTAGTTAGTTAACCTAGCTAGTTAACCTAGTTTACCTAGATAATTAACCTAATTAAACTAGTTACCCAAGCTAGTTCTCTGTCAAAGCCCTAAATAAAATTTTGCACTAACCTAGATAATTAACCTAATTAAACTAGTTAACCTAACTAGTTCTCTATCAAAGGCCTAACTAAATTTTTGCACTAACCTAGATAATTAACCTAATTAAACTAGTTAACCTATCTAGCTAGTTCTCTGTCCAATGTTTGTGCTATGCATGAGAGAGAGAGGAGGGGTGGAGGCTTACAGAGGATGGCTCCGGTGGTGGCGAGGGAGGCAGTTGTGGCGAGGGAGGCAGGGGCGTCGAGGGTGGCTCCGGTGGCGCCGAGGGCGGCTCCGGCGGCGTTGATGAGGTCGCGCGGCTCCGGTGGCGTTGGGCGGCTCCGGTGGCGTCGACGGCGCGCGACTCTGGTGTCTCCGGGGGCGTCGACGTCGGCAGGAGACGGCGGCGAAGTGGGCCGACGGCGGCGAAGTGGGGCGAGGGATTTGGGAGAGAAGTGATGGCCGGGGGGAGGGAAACCGCGCGGGGGTTAAGTCAAACTTAGCGGTAGCGCGGAAGTAAAAACGCGCTATAGCTAAGTTAGCCATAGCGTTTTTTACTAAACACGCTACTGCTATAGCTATGTATTTTCTTTTTCTTTTCTTATTTCCTTTTCTCTTTCTATAGCGGGGGTCTAGAAAACGCGCTGCTGCTATATTATCTATAGCGCCTCTTATGAGCAGACGCTACTGCTATGCCTTTCTGCTTTTTTTCCCTTTTCATTTATTTTTCTTTATATTTTATTTTTTCCTTTCTCCTTTTTCTATTTATTTCATTTTCATTTTCATTTACTTTTCTATTTGTTTTTCATTTTATTTTCTTTTCAATAGCAGTAGCGCTTTCCAGCATAACCGCACTTTGCTACAATAATTTTAGCGGTAGCGTGGTTTTTCTAAGACCGCTACTGCTATGTGTAGCCTATCGGGTTAGTAGTGGGAATTTTAGTAGTAGCGCTTTTCCATGGAGACGTGCTACTCCTACATTTGTATCTATAGCGCGGTTATACGGCACGCGCTACTGCTATGTAGCACTAGCGCCATTTTTTAACAAGCGCTACTGCTAAAATTCTGTGTATAAGATTTTCCCTAGTAGTGATGGCGAGGAAGCTTTTGTGAAGGTAGGACAGGAACTTTTTTTGTGAAGCTAGGTCAGGAACTTATGCTGATACAACGTATGAGGATTATATGGCAAATATAATTGCCGCATGTATTATTAAGCAACGCTATATAAAGATACAAGATTTGGAGGACAAGAAGTCTCCAAGAAATAAGATGAAAACAATTTCTATCTAATCCTGTGTAATCTCCAATTTTGAATGCTGGATTGTTGATAGATATCTCTGGTGCAATCACAACAAACTTTGCAGCAATTTAATCAACTCACTTTTCTACTTGCTAACAGAGAAAACGTGGAGATATAGCTGGGGATCCAATCAGTACTCATCAATGAAAATGTATAAGTGCCTTATGGGGCACAGCACTGCTCATTTCATCTTCAAACTTATTTGGAAAAGCCCAGTTAGACTCAGGCATACAATCTTCTTCTGGCTGCTTATGTATGACAGAATCAACACAAGAAATCTCCTACACAGGAAATCTATGCACTTGGAAAGTTACAATTGTGTTATGTGTGCTGATCACACAGAAGAAACCCTTTTCCATCTACTCTGCGATTGTCCATTTGCATTTTCATGCTGGGCTCTTATTTTGCCATAGAAGCCAAGAGGAACTTCTAGCTTTGACGAGCTCAGTATATCATTAAACCAGCTACCAGAAGATATTGGTCTGACTATTCTCATTGCGAGTTGCTGGGGCATTTGGTCTATTCGTAATGACAAGATTTTTAGAAGTGTTGTCTCTCATCCACATGGCTGGACCTACCACTTCAAGATGCTATGACCAGAGCCAAAGGCAGTACTGCAGAGAAAATCAAGAGCTTGATT
>NC_057814.1:599205000-599206134 GCF_018294505.1 Triticum aestivum
CAAGGATAGCACGTAGCTGACGGTATCTAGTCTCAGTGGACCACTATTATGAAGACAATCCCCAATCCAGTCGGAGAGAAGAGGAGGAGATTTGCCCAAGAGCAAGAGAGTGCTATGAAGGATGTCAAGCATGCCTTTGGTGTTCTACAGTCTCGATGGGGCACCGTTCGGTATGCTGCTACAACTTGGAGCACCAAGAAGTTGTGGGTGTTGATGACTGCTTTGGATTACGGCCAGATTCTACAATTTTCAAACTGTTACGTGTTCAGTACTGTACCCTTCCAGTTTTCCTTGTTATTAATCACTAAGAGCAACTTCAACGCGCCGACCCAAACAGACATGCGCTTTGTCTGCTTTTTATCTGTTTGGGTCAGCGGCCCGCATGGCGTCCGTCCTATTTTTGGTTTGAGTCGGCAGTGCGTCCAATGCGCTAAACCCATATTTGCGTGTGCGGCCGGCTTGCCATCATTTTCCAACAAATATACACACATTTTTGCATAGTTTCACAAGCAAACAAATATAGAATAATTCTACAACACAAATAAATATATCATTGTTTACAACTCGAATAAAACTTAAATTGTCTCAAATACGTTAAAAAAAGATACATCTATTGGTTGCCAACATGAGCCCAAATATGCTCAACCAAATCATCCTGCAGCTGAATGTGAATTTCCCAATCACGCATTTGATGATGAAATTGTGTGAACTGTGCAAATGTTGCTGCTCCTCCATACTAAGGCACAACATTGTGACCCTGCAATTGAAACCCTTGATCGTAGATACGTTCTGGGTGCTCATTCTCTATGATCATATTGTGCATTATCACACAAGCAGTCATGACCTTTCACAACTTCTTGGTGCTCCAAGTTCTAGCAGCGTACCGAACGGTGCCCCATCGAGATTTTAGAACACCAAAGGCATGCTTGACATCCTTCCTAGCACTCTCTTGATCTTGGGCAAATCACCTCCTCTTCTCTCTGACAGGGTTGGGGATTGTCTTCACAATAGTAGTCCACTGAGGGTAGATACCGTCAGCTAGGTAGTATCATTTTTTGTAATTGTGGTTGTTGATGTTAACATTCACCGGCGGGCAGTTGCTGGCCGGGGCAAGGGGGGCGAATTCATGCTCGC
>NC_057814.1:599206247-599226935 GCF_018294505.1 Triticum aestivum
GTGGGGAACGTAGTAATTTCAAAAAAATTCCTACGCACACGCAGGATCATGGTGATGCATAGCAACAAGTGGGGAGAGTGTGTCCACGTACCCTCGTAGACCGAAAGCGGAAGCGTTAGCACAACGCGGTTGATGTAGTCATACGTCTTCACGGTCCGACCGATCCAAGTACCGAACGTACGGCACCTCCGAGTTCAGCACACGTTCAGCTCGATGACGTCCCGCGAACTCCGATCCAGCAGAGCTTCACGGGAGAGTTCCGTCAGCACGACGGCGTGGTGACGGTGATGATGATGCTACCGAGGCAGGGCTTCGCGTAAGCACCGCTACGATATGACTAAGGTGGAATATGGTGGAGGGGGGCACCGCACACGGCTGGAATAGATCAACAGATCAACTTGTGTGTCTAGAGGTGCCCCACTGCCCCCATATATAAAGGAGTGGAGGAGGGGGAGAGGGCCGGCCCCTATGGCGCGCCCTGGAGGAGTCCTACTCCCATCGGGAGTAGGATTCCTCCCCTTTCATTTAGTAGGACTAGGAGACAAGGAAGGGGAAGAGAGAAGAGAAGGAAGGAGGGGGCGCCGCCCCTCCCCCTAGTCCAATTCGGACTAGTCATTGGGGGGGGGGGGGGCGCTCGGCCTGCCTCTCTCTCTCTCTCCCCTAAGGCCCAATAAGGCCCATATACTTCTTCCCCGTATTCCCGTAACTCCCCGGTACTCCGAAAAATACCCGAATCACTCGGAAACTTTCCGATGTCCGAATATAGTCGTCCAATATATCGATCTTTACGTCTCGACCATTTCGAGACTCCTCGTCATGTCCCCGATCTCATCCGGGACTCCGAACTACCTTCGGTACATCAAAACACATAAACTCATAATACAATCGAAACCGAAACTTTAAGCGTGCGGACCCTACGGGTTCGAGAACTATGTAGACATGTCTCCGGTCAATAACCAATAGCGGAACCTGGATGCTCATATTGGCTCCTACATATTCTACGAAGATCTTTATCGGTCAAACCGTATAACAACATACGTTGTTCCCTTTGTCATAGGTATGTTACTTGCCCGAGTTTCGATCGTCGGTATCTCAATACCTAGTTCAATCTCGTTACCGGCAATACATCATCCCGCAACTAACTCATTAGTTACAATGCTTGCAAGGCTTATAGTGATGTGCATTACCGAGTGGGCCCAGAGATACCTCTCCAACAATCGGAGTGACAAATCCTAATCTCGAAATACGCCAACCCAACAAGTACCTTTGGAGACACCTATAGAGCACCTTTATAATCACCCAGTTACGTTGTGACGTTTGGTAGCATACTAAGTGTTCCTCCGGTAAACGGGAGTTGCATAATCTCATAGTCATAGGAACATGTATAAGTCATGAAGAAAGCAATAGCAACATACTAAACGATCAAGTGCTAAGCTAACGGAATGGGTCAAGTCAATCACATCATTCTCCTAATGATGTGATCCCGTTAATCAAATGACAACTCATGTCTATGGCTAGGAAACATAACTATCTTTGATCAACGAGCTAGTCAAGTAGAGGCATACTAGTGACACTCTGTTTGTCTATGTATTCACACATGTATTACGTTTCCGGTTAATACAATTCTATCATGAATAATAGACATTTATCATGAGAATAAGGAAATAAATAATAACTTTATTATTGCCTCTAGGGCATATTTCCTTCGGTCTCCCACTTGCACTAGAGTCAATAATCTAGTCCACATCGCCATGTGATTTAACACCAATAGTTCACATGACCATGTGATTAACTCCCATAGATCACATCGTCATGTGACCAACACCCAAAGGGTTTACTAGAGTCAATAATCTAGTTCACATCGCTATGTGATGAACACCCAAAGAGTACTAAGGTGTGCTCATGTTTTGCTTGTGAGAGAAGTTTAGTCAACGGGTCTGCCACATTTAGATCCGTATGTATTTTGCAAATTTCTATGTCAACAATGGTCTGCACGGAGCTACTCTAGCTAATTGCTCCCACTTTCAATATGTATCCAGATTGAGATTTAGAGTCATCTCGATCAGTGTCAAAACTTGCGTCGACGTAACCCTTTACGACGAACCTTTTGTCACCTCCATAATCGAGAAACATATCCTTATTCCACTAAGGATAATTTTGACCGCTGTCCAGTGATCTACTCCTAGATCACTATTGTACTCCCTTGCTAAACTCAATGTAGGGTATACAATAGATCTGGTACACAACATGTCATACTTTATAGAACCTATGGCTGAGGCATAGGGAATGACTTTCATTCTCTTTCTATCTTCTCTCGTGGTCGGGCTTTGAGTCTTACTCAATTTCACACCTTGGCACACAGGAAAGAACTCTTTCTTTGACTGTTCCATTTTGAACTATTTTAAAATCTTGTCAAGGTATGTACTCATTGAAAAAACTTATCAAGCGTCTTGATCTATCTCTATAGATCTTGATGCTCAATATGTAAGCAGCTTCACCGAGGTCTTTCTTTGAAAAAAACTCCTTTCAAAAACTCCTTTATGCTTTCCAGAAAATTCTACATCATTTCCGATCAACAATATGTCATTCACATATACTTATCAGAAAGGTTGTAGTGCTCCCACTCACTTTCTTGTAAATACAGGCTTCACTGCAAGTCTGTATAAAACTATATGCTTTGATCACACTATCAAAACGTACATTCCAACTCCGAGATGCTTGCACCAGTCCATAAATGGATCACTGGTGCTTACACACTTTGTTAGCATCTTTTGGATTGACAAAACCTTCTGGTTGCATCATATACAACTCTTCTTTTAAGAAATCCATTAAGGATTGCAGTTTTGACATACATTTGCCAAATTTCATAAAATGCGGCAATTGCTAATATGATTCGGACAGACTTAAGCATCACTACGAGTGAGAAAATCTCATCATAGTCAACACTTTGAACTTTGTCAAAACCTTTTTCGACAAGTCTAGCTTCGTAGATAGTAACACTACTATCAGCGTCCGTCTTTCTCTTGAAGATCCATGTATTTTCTATGGCTTGCCGATCATCGGGCAAGTCAACCAAAGTCCACACTTTGTTCTCATACATGGATCCCATCTCAGATTTAATGGCCTCAAGCCATTTCGCGGAATCTGGGTTCATCATCGCTTCCTCATAGTTCGTAGGTTCGTCATGGTCAAGTAACATGACCTCCAGAACAGGATTACCGTACCACTCTGGTGCGGATCTCACTCTGTTTGACCTACGAGGTTCGGTAGTAACTTGATCTGAAGTTACATGTTCATCATCATTAGCTTCCTCACTAATTGGTGTAGGAGTCACAGGAACAAATTTCTGTGATGAACTACTTTCCAATAAGGGAGCAGACACAGTTACCTCATCAAGTTCTACTTTCCTCCCACTCACTTCTTTCGCGAGAAACTCCTTCTCTAGAAAGGATCCATTATAAGCAATGAATATCTTGCCTTCGGATCTGTGATAGAAGGTGTACCCAACTATCTCCTTTGGGTATCCTATGAAGACACATTTCTCCGATTTTGGTTTGAGCTTATCAGGATGAAACTTTTTCACATAAACATCGCAACCCCAAATTTTAAGAAACGACAACTTTTGGTTTCTTGCCAAACCAAAGTTCATAAGGTGTCGTCTCAACAGATTTAGATGGTGCCCTATTTAACGTGAATGCAGCTGTCTCTAATGCATAACCCCAAAATGATAGTGGTAATTGGTAAGAGACATCATAGATTGCACCATATCTAATAAAGTACGGTTACGATGTTCGGACACACCATTACGCTGTGGTGTTCCAGGTGGCATGAGTTGCGAAACTATTCCGCATTGTTTCAAATGAAGACCAAACTCGTAACTCAAATATTCTCCTCCACGACCAGATCGTAGAAACTTTATTTTCTTATTACGATGATTTTCCACTTCACTCTGAAATTATATGAACTTTTCAAATGTTTCAGACTTATGTTTCATCAAGTAGATATACCCATATCTGCTCAAATCATCTGTGAAGGTCAGAAAATAATGATACCCGCCGCAAGCCTCAACAATCTTCAGATCGTATACATCAGTATGTATTATTTCCAATAAGTCAGTTGCTCGCTCCATTGTTCCGGAGAACGGAGTCTTTAGTCATCTTGCCCATAAGGCATGGTTCGCAAGCATCAAGTGATTCCAAAATCCCATCGGCATGGAGTTTCTTCATGCGCTTTACACCAATATGACCTAAACGGCAGTGCCACAAATGAGTTGCACTATCATTATTAACTTTGCATCTTTTGGCTTCAATATTATGAATATGTGTACCACTACGATCGAGATCCAACAAATCATTTTCATTGGGTGTATGACCATAGAAGGTTTTATTCATGTAAATAGAACAACAGTTATTCTCTAACTTAAATTAATAACCGTATTGCAATAAACATGATCAAATCATATCCATGCTCAATGCAAACACCAAATAGCACTTATTTAGGTTCAACACTAATCCCGAAAGTGTAGGGAGCGTGCGATGATGATCATATCAATCTTGGAACCACTTCCAACACACATCGTCACTTCACCCTTAACTAGTCTCTGTTCATTCTGCAACTCCTGTTTCGAGTTGCTACTCTTAGCAACTGAACCAGTATCAAATACCGAGGGGTTGCTACGAACACTAGTAAAATAGTCATCAGTAATATGTATATCAAATATACCTTTGTTCACTTTGCCATCCTTCTTATCTGCCAAATACTTGGGGCAGTTCCGCTTTCAATGACCAGTCCCTTTGCAGTAGAAGCACTTAGTCTCAGGCTTAGGTACAGACTTGGGCTTCTTCACTTGAGTAGCAACTTGCTTGCCGTTCTTCTTGAAGTTCCCCTTCTTCCCTTTGCCCTTTTCTTGAAACTAGTGGTCTTGTCAACCATCAACACTTGATGCTTTTCTTGATTTCTACCTTCGTCGATTTCAGCATCGCGAAGAGCTCAGGAATTATTTTCGTCATCCCTTGCATATTATAGTTCATCACGAAGTTCTATTAACTTGGTGATAGTGACTAGAGAATTCTGTCAATTACCATCTTATCTGGAAGATTAACTCCCAGTTGATTCAAGCAATTGTAGTACCCAGAGAATCTGAGCACATGCTCACTGGTTGAGCTATTCTCCTCCATTTTGTAGGCAAAGTACTGTCAGAGCTCTCATACCTCTCGACACGGGCATGAGTATGAAATACCAATTTCAACTCTTGGAACATCTTATATGCTCCGTGGCATTCAAAACATTTTTGAAGTCCCGGTTCTAAGCCGTAAAGCATGGTGCACTTAACTATCAAGTAGTCATCATACCGAGCTTTTGTCGAAACGTTCATAACGTCTACATCTGCTCCTGTAATAGGTCTGTCACCTAGCGGTGCATCAAGGACATAATTCTTCTGTGCAGCAATGAGGATAAACCTCATATCAAGGATCCAATCCGTATCATTGCTACTAACATCTTTCAACTTAGTTTTCTCTAGGAACATATAAAAATAATAAACAGGGAGCAACATCGCGAGCTATTGATCTACAACATAGATATGCTAATACTACCAGGACTAAGTTCATGATAAATTTAAGTTCAATTAATCATATTACTTAAGAACTCCCCCTTAGATAGACATCCCTCTAATCATCTAAGTGATCACGTGATCCAAATCAACTAAACCATGTCCGATCATCACGTGAGATGGAGTAGTTTTCAATGGTGAACATCACTATGTTGATCATATCTACTATATGATTCACGCTCGACCTTTCGGTCTCAGTGTTCCGAGGCCATATCTGCATATGCTAGGCTCGTCAAGTTTAACCTGAGTATTCTGCGTGTGCAACTGTTTTGCACCCGTTGTATTTGAACGTAGAGCTTATCACACCCGATCATCACGTGGTGTCTCAGCACGAAGAACTTTCGCAACGGTGCATACTCAGGAAGAACACTTTTATCTTGAAATTTTAGAGAGAGATCATCTTATAATGCTACCGTCAATCAAAGCAAGATAACATGCATAAAAGATAAACATCACATGCAATCAATATAAGTGATATGATATGGCCATCATCATCTTGTGCTTGTGATCTCCATCTCCGAAGCACCGTCATGATCACCATCGTCACTGGCGTGACACCTTGATCTCCATCGTAGCATCGTTGTCGTCTCGCCAACTATTGCTTCTACGACTATCGCTACCGCTTAGTGATAAAGTAAAGCAATTACAGGGCGATTGCATTGCATACAATAAAGCGACAACCATATGGCTCCTGCCAGTTGCCGATAACTTGGTTACAAAACATGATCATCTCATACAATAAAATATAGCATCATGCCTTGACCATATCACATCACAACATGCCCTGCAAAAACAAGTTAGACGTCCTCTACTTTGTTGTTGCAAGTTTCACGTGGCTGCTACGGGCTGAGCAAGAACCGTTCTTACCTACACATCAAAACCACAACGATAGTTCGTCAAGTTAGTGCTGTTTTAACCTTCTCAAGGACCGGACGTAGCCACACTCGGTTCAACTAAAGTTGGAGAAACTGACACCCGCCAGCCACCTGTGTGCAAAGCACGTCGGTAGAACCAGTCTCGCGTAAGCGTACGCGTAATGTCGGTCCGGGCCGCTTCATCCAACAATACCGCCGAACCAAAGTATGACATGCTGGTAAGCAGTATGACTTGTATCGCCCACAACTTACTTGTGTTCTACTCGTGCATATAACATCTACCGCGTAAAACCAGGCTCGGATGCCACTGTTGGGGAACGTAGTAATTTCAAAAAAATTCCTACGCACACGCAGGTTCATGGTGATGCATAGCAACGAGAGGGGAGAGTGTGTCCACGTACCCTCGTAGACCGAAAGCGGAAGCGTTAGCACAACACGGTTGATGTAGTCGTACGTCTTCACGGTCCGACCGATCCAAGTACCGAACATACGGCACCTCCGAGTTCAGCACACGTTCAGCTCGATGACGTCCCGCGAACTCCGATCCAGCAGAGCTTCACGGGAGAGTTCCATCAGCACGACGGCGTGGTGACGGTGATGATGATGCTACCGACGCAGGGCTTCGCCTAAGCACCGCTACGATATGACTGAGGTAGAATATGGTGGAGGGGGCACCGCACACGGCTGGAATAGATCAACATATCAACTTGTGTGTCTAGAGGTGCCCCCCTGCGCCCGTATATAAAGCAGTGGAGGAGGGGGAGAGGGCCGGCCCCTATGGCGACCGGGAGTAGGATTCCTCCCCTTCCATGTAGTAGTAGGAGGATACAAGGAAGGGGAAGAGAGAAGAGAAGGAAGGAGGGGGCGACGCCCCTCCCCCTAGTCCAATTCGGACTAGTCATTTGGGGGGGGGGGCTCGGCCTGCCTCTCTCTCTCCCGTAAAGCCCAATAAGGCCCATATACTTCTTCCCCGTATTCCCGTAACTTCCCGGTACTCGGAAAATATCCGAATCACTCGGAACCTTTCCGATGTCCGACTAGAGTCGTCCAATATATCGATCTTTACGTCTCGACCATTTCGAGACTCCTCGTCATGTCCCCGATCTCATCCGGGACACCGAACTACCTTGGTACATCAAAACACATAAACTCATAATACAATCGTCACCGAAACTTTAAGCGTGCGGACCCTACGGGTTCGAGAACTATGTAGACATGACCCAGACATGTCTCCGGTCAATAACCAATAGCGGAACCTGGATGCTCATATTGGATCCTACATATTCTACGAAGATCTTTATCGATCAAACCGCATAACAACATACGTTGTTCCCTTTGTCATCGGTATGTTACTTTCCCGAGATTCGATCGTTGGTATCTCAATACCTAGTTCAATCTCGTTACCGGCAAGTCTCTTTACTCGTTGCGTAATACATCATGCCGCAACTAACTCATTAGTTACAATGCTTGCAAGGCTTATAGTGATGTGCATTACCGAGTGGGCACAGAGATACCTCTCCGACAATCGGAGTGAGAAATCCTAATCTCGAGATACGCCAACCCAACAAGTACCTTTGGAGACATCTGTAGAGCACCTTTATAATCACCCAGTTACGTTGTGACGTTTGGTAGCACACAAAGTGTTCCTCCGGTAAACGGGGGTTGCATAATCTCATAGTCATAGGAACATGTATAAGTCATGAAGAAAACAATAGCAACATACAAAACGATCAAGTGCTAAGCTAAGGGAATGGGTCAAGTCAATCACATCATTCTCCTAATGATGTGATCCCGTTAATCAAATAAAAACTCATGTCTATGGCTACAAAACATAATCATCTTTGATCAACGAGCTAGTCAAGTAGAGGCATACTAGTGACACTCTGTTTGTCTATGTATTCACATATGTATTACGTTTCCTGTTAATACAATTCTAGCATGAATAATAGACATTTATCATGAGAATAAGGAAATAAATAATAACTTTATTATTGCCTCTAGGGCATATTTCCTTCAGGGGGGTGGAGCTGCGGTGGCTCGACGGCGAGGCGGTGGTAGCAGCAACGTGGGAGGTGGCAGTTTCCAGGGGAGGTGTTTGGGCGCGGACTGCTGGCAGGGGCATTGGAACAGGGCACCGATGGCGATACGGTGGGGTGGGCGAGGGCTTGCTGCCGATGGGGGTGGAAGAGAATGGCCTATGTGCCACCAACTACCGGGCCAGGGGGAGGAGTAGGCGAGCGTCGTGCACGTCCGCTTCGTGTCCGTGCCGACGCAAAATCGACCCAACGCGCCGACCCAAATGGACGCGCGTTGGGTCAATTTTTCTGTTCGCGGAGACCCAAACAAACACACACAGATAAAATGGGTCGGCGCGTTGGAGTTACTCTAACTAACGTGTTCTCTATATAATCCGATTCACTAGCTTGTTCTCAACTGAATCGCTAGTATCGATTAAACTGGTGGTATGGTCTAGAATCTTATATTTTTCTGTTAGTCGAGCTAAAAGTTTGATTTTATCAATGCGTTATCTTTTTTGGGCTGATAAAAAAATGTTAATGTCCGTTAAAAATTCAAAATAAAATAAAATAACATAATTAATTTGGTGGACTATTTTTAGTCAACGAAGCATGACTAATAGAGCCAAACTTATATTTTTCCTTCATGACTGGCCGTTCCAACCTATTCATGTGGCTCGGTGCAAAAGAATACGACTTCCTGCTACAGTTTTTCGTTGTATTCACCATAATCACAGCGGTCTACCCTCATAAAGTGAATTTCCAAGTGATGCCTATTTATTTTGGACAATCGTTTCATTTCTTTCCTGGACAATTCATAGTTGATAGCTAGATTGATATTTTTTGTTAAATTCTTTATAATAACAAGATTTTTTATTGTTCATCGAGTATGTTCTGGGATGAGTGGTGGGGTTGCAAGTTGCATTATGTATATTGAAATGATATATTGATTTCTGAAAGGTCTTGAGACAACCTGCCCTCGCCAAATGGGATAAATTGTCTGTATACTTTGTCTTTTATACTAATTTCCAGCCAAATATAGGAAGAATGCTTTCCTACTGTGGATGCGGAATTTGAGTGAAGTCCTCTAAGGGTTATTTGAAAGAGAAAGGTACATCATGTCATAACTCAACTTATTTTTTGGGTTATGTCATAACTCAACTTCATTGGTACATACCACCTACCTTCTTAATAACGAGTTACTATTGTGTTTATTTCTTCCTAGCTCCCATCCGGCGTGTATGCATATACATATCTTCGATTTAGCATGCATGGTCTATTGTTATCAACTAGCTGGAATATCTCTATCCACTGTGGTTTGTTATATGATCTGCTAGCTAGAGGAGGACTAAAGAAACGTCCGTACATGTAGGCCATCTATTTCTAGCGGGTTCGCCACCACGAATATAGTACTCCTCAAGAGTCATGAAGATTTGCCTGATTTTATTCTGGTAAAGGCATACACAATCACAAATATATTAGGTTTGAGAGGCATTAGGAATAGATCAGCTCGTAGAGGATTGGATTATTGCCACGCACCTACTCCGTACCATTACTCTATGGTTCTGCAATGCTCAACGAGAATGGTGTGAACAAGAGATTCTACTATAGGAGTAGGTTTACAATCGGTGGTGGCCAGGCGAGAGTGATGCCGTCGTGAGATGGAATAAGGGGATCCCTCGGCCCCCTTCCTCGAGTCCTCATGATGTTGGCGTGTGCCTGCCTCTTGGCGGCGCTCGCATGTGTGCATGAGTTTTCAGCTGCTGTCCCATGCAGGAGGGGTGGCGATCTCTTCATCCACCTCTGCTTCTTCCGTGCTCTCTCTTCTCTCTGTCTCTCCGATGTCCTGGAACTGGATCTCAGCTCCCGTCCGGTGGCACGGGTACGTATGCATGCGGCTCCTAAATCCTCTGATGGGGATGGCATGAAGGTTGGACGCGTAGAGTTCAACTTCCTACTGTCGCTGTAACAGAGATGGGGGTAGAGGTGCACAGCGGACGTGCGTCTGTGGTCGAAGATGATGCCCTGGGCAAAGAAAAACACAGAGGGGCCTTGTTGTAAATTTTCTTTTTCTCTGGGGCGGTTTGTGCCAAAGTGCTTGGAGGATGCAGTGTTGTATATATAGTATTTTTATTTTGCGAGGAATGTAGTGGTATACGTTTTTGTCTGCGTGAGCTGGCTATGGTTTGAATACATTGCACTTTCTCAAAGCAAAAAATATATATTCAAAATCGACCAAAGTCCCCATTTCTTCACTGAGGTTGCGGGCTTGGCTCCATTTCTTCACTGAGGTTGCGGGCTTGGCTCCTGCCGATCTTTCTCATACCGGTTCCTGCAACTCTAGTCTGTAGGTTCTTTATTTTGATATATTATATGTTGCAGCTACCGTGGTAAAATGGCAAGGTAGAAGAGAGTTGTCTCATGGAGCATTTTTCTAATAAATAAATAAATTGTTTCATGGAGCATTTTTCTATGTCAGCCGCTTATGGCTTGACTCAATGAAATGGACCAGGATATGTAGGGAATGTCAGATTTCTGAGGGGGCTGGAATGAACGATTCGTATGCACCAGCAGATTCCATAAATCAAACGAAGCGTTCTCTATGAGAAAACGACCCGCGCGAACCAGGAGCAACTAATCAAGGATTACTCCTTGGGAAACTCTTGCAAGTGTCATTTTTTATGGGCTAGGAGCACGCCATTTGGCGCGCTCTCAGCCATCACCAGGTGTTGCATGCCGGCGCCCCCTTTGGATTTTTTAATCTTATTTTTTCTGTATGCTTTTCGGCTTTTAGATGTTTTCCTTAGGTTTTGGACAATTGTTTTTCGAAAAAACATGTTTTCCCCTGAGAGAGACACAGATTTGCTTCCACGAAAGGCACATCTGCACCTCTCAGAAAAAGAAAAAAAAAACACTTTCTTTTTCTACCGTGAGAGGCAAAAATTTACTTCTCGTGGAGGCAAAAAGATATGTGCCTCTCAAAAAAAAGGGAAAAAAGCGTTTTCTTATTTTTCTTTCGCGAGGTCCACAAAAAAAGGAACTCCCATGTTGCGACAAGTGGCAACAGCTTATCGGCACCTCGAAATGTGGGAATGATCTTTGCAAAGAGCATTCCTTAGTTAGTGATTTCAGAGAGAACTCCTACCCTCCACGACAAAAATCCCTATTTTCCCTGTGACACTCTATCAAAGGCATGAACTGGAATAGCTAAAAATAAAATCAAACAAAAAATGCGATGAGGTAGGGGGGGGGGGGGTTCATCTAAGCCAAAAAGATGTCAAAGTATAAAAAAGGAATGGCGGGAAAATAGATTTTTTTGCCATGTGACTATTTTACATGCTTTTAATAGAAAAATTGCATGATTTTTTCTAGAAATAACTTCTTCCAAAAAAATTGGCATGTCAGTAGAACAAACTATTTTACAATTTTTTCATGATGTTCTTTTCTTTACAAATGCAAAGTTGACCACATTTTGATTTCTTAAAAAACATGGCAAAAATATTCTAACAAACATTTGTGTTAATACTCGCATGGCAATCCACAAAATATTTTCTATTTTCACACACGAGCACATATTTTATAAAAAATTGTAATACTCACATGGTGAATTTTGTAACACTCACATGGTAAAACATGGTTGTTTTTTCTCTCTCTACCCGCATGGCAATTCTTGATGTGCCCCTACTTTTTGTACACCATGACGCCTTTTTATTTTATTATCACATGGCGAACTATTTTCGCCACCCTAATTATGACAATGAAAAAATACCATGGCAAAAAATTGATTTTACGTTTGCAACTTTGCTATAGTATGGGTCTACATCGTATGTAACTAAACATAGATTGATTTCTTACAATTTGGATTACTAATTTTCCATCCTAACATTAACATGGACAAAAAGAATTTGCCATGGCAAATCCGGAAAATTAAACTTACCAAATTTGCTATTAGCGTGATTTTTGCAATAGGAAATTGCCATGATGGTTGCATATTTAAATTTTCCATGGTATTTTAAGTAAAATTTCCATGGTTTGTACAATAAATTTTCCATATATTTTAAAAAAAAGTTGTACATCTAACTTGGCGAAAATCTTTTTTTTTGCTGGCAGAAACTGCATGGCAAAAGTGCATATTAAATCTGCCATGTTATTGAAAACAAAAATTGACATGGCAGATGCATATTAAATTTTGCCATGGTAGTGTAATTAAAACTGCCATGGTTTGTATAATAACTTTGCCATGTATGTAGAAGACAACATAAAAAAATATTTAGGCATCATGTCAACAGAAGTAGAATTGGGATGGCTGAAATATGTGACTAAAATGCACAACATAGCATGAGAGCTTCATCTTATTTTCCTAATAATTGGGTGGCAAATTTTCATTTTGGAATCATAGTGGTAGTAGAGGTATAACTAGGATTGCTAAAAAAGGTGACTAAAATGGACACCATAGCATGGATAATTTTGGATCGCATGGCAGCCAGGTAAAAAATGGATGAACGGTAAATTTTGATAAACGGAAACACATGGAAAATATGGAATTAGTGAGGAAATTTTTATGTATTTCTTTGATAATGCAAAAAAAACTTGCCCATTTTTGTTATAGCGTTGGTTTTGCAATAGGAAATTGCCATGGTAGATGCATATTTTAATTTTCCATGGTATTTTAAGTAAATTTTCCATGGTTTCTATAATAGAATTTCCATATATGTAAAATAAATTTGTTCATGTAACATGCCAAAAGACATTTGTTCCACTGGTTGGTGCCGTTAGTAGACATTGCCATGGCAAATGCATATCAAATTTGCCATGTAATAGAAAATAAAATTGCCATGGGAGATGCATACTAATCTTTGCCATGTCATTAATACTAGAAGAAACCAAAATTTCCCTCTTAAGGTGCACCATTGGCAAATATGGGCAATTGTACCATGTTTCTAGTTTTTGAAGGAAACTATACGTCGTTGCCTTTCAAATTTGCCACCGTAAAAAAGGTTGTAGAAATTGCATGTTACAGAATCCATTATCACACAATTGTGTTTATTTTTTCATTCCTGTAGATAATGCCCCTCCATAGGTATACTTCTGTAGACAATGCCTATGATGCTAATTATTCACCTGCCACTCTTTGCAATTGAGCCACCCAGCAAGCACCAATATGACGTACCTACCACCGCATCTCGCGCTGGCACACACATCACGGCGCTACAACTGCCCCAGGACTTAAAAGAAAAGCTGCTCCACGACTAAGTTGGAGTTGCCATCTCCAACACGCACAAATATTGAACCCATAAAATCTACTGTGAATGTAACAATAGACGAGGACGAAAACGGTGACCCATACCTCGCGCCGGCGTAGTTTACTAGATTCACGAAGGGACGACGGCAGTGGGATGCGGCTGCTAGATGAGATGTCACGAAGGCCTCCTCCGCCAGAAGGAGTACATATGTTGGTGGCTCCTCGTGGACCTCTGCCTCCCGTGGTGGCTCCTCGACGCCCTCATTCTCCACCGCGCATGACAAAATCGAAACAGATGGCCACCAAAATTCGTGTCCTCCTCCGCAAGTGGCTCCTCATCGACGTCCGCCTCTCATGGTGGCTCGTCGATGGTCTCATGTGCGACGCGGCGACAAACTGAAGCATATGGCCACCGGCGTTCGTTATCGAACAGCCCCGCTCGACCAGGCCGGCAGCTGCAAGGTGTGCCGCCATGTTCCTGTTCATGGATCTCGGAGGCCTCCCGCCTCGTCGTCGGGATACCGCGGCCTCCTGACCTCAACTCTGACTGCTCCTCGATCCATATAGTTCTGCGGGGGAGGCGGAGAGTGAGATGGAAAGGGAGACTGAGAGGGAGATCGAGAAAAAATGTGAGACATGATGTGGGAGGAGTGGTGTGGTGGGGTAAGTGCTCAGAACGTTCGCGCGACGGGCTCACGAGAGCGAACGCCTGGGTACATCTGACTTGGCATTGTCCAACACTTTAAGATCCGAGCTCGTCATCAACGGCCAGAAGGGTGTTGCTAGGGATCAAAAAGTTTGATGTCAGAT
This sequence comes from Triticum aestivum, assembly GCF_018294505.1. Lineage (NCBI taxonomy): Eukaryota > Viridiplantae > Streptophyta > Magnoliopsida > Poales > Poaceae > Triticum > Triticum aestivum. Next base: position 599,220,801 of record NC_057814.1, read on the forward strand.
TTTTAAGCTTTCCACAATAACTATAGGTTTTGAACAGTGCTTTGTTTCTCTCCTATAGTACTCAAAACTAATAGCTAAATGAAATATGTCTGTTAAGTTCACTTTAATAACGGAATTTTTTTCTAGGTGTGTGAGTGGGGCGGGTGCTGGGGTTGAATTATGTATATGTGAAGTAATAGGAAATCCTCCTAAGGCTTATTTGAAGGCAGAAAAGGTATAGTAAGTCGTAAGCATAACTCATCTTGCCAGCCACCCTATCGGTGAGTTATTATTGTATTCATTTCTCCCTAGTTATCATCCATAAGCATGAATATATATAGCTCTCATCAATCATTTTTTTGACAAGGAGGATTGCCCCAGGCCTCTGCATCGCAATGATGCATGCAGCCATTTCAGGTCATCTACAGAGCAACTTCGTCTGTGGCGACTTCGTCAAATCTCAAGATGATATGCCGGCTTTAATCTCTTGAAGGTGCTCATGGGGCGTAGGGTCTGTGCGCGTTCATAGGGTGAGTATATGGTCATGTATATGGGCGACTGTGTTAAGAAAAATACCCACTGCACGGAGACACGAGTAAATACGCTGATCCGAACTCGCCAGAATAATACACGAGGGCCGAGTTTTGGCAACAGGCTCCTATCGAGCCTTTGAACTTTAGTTCTTTTGATATTGATATACGATTACACACGGGTAGTAGATAGATAATTATATTAGCTAAACTAGTCTTATACTAGTCCTTGTCCTAGTCCTAGTACAAATCCTATCCGGTGACGGCCACGGAGTCATGGTTAACTCCAACAACCTTGACCCAATCTGCAAAGTCACTATAATTTTTCATGTTAGCCTGTAAATGATCCATTTGAGATCCTCCTAAAATTTCTTCCTGCATAGTAAAGGCTTGGGGGTATGCTCTTGAAGATAAAAAATCATTTCGTGTGATCCAAATAGCCCATGAGACCTACATAATAATCTCCAGGGAAAAAGGCACATTGAGGATTTGGTTGATATGAGCAATATTCTCCTGAATACCGTAGTAAGTTGGGCTCCAATTAGGGCAGATATAAGTCCAGCATAGTTGAGCAAAAGGGCAGTGTGTTGGTCCAGTCCCGACGCCGAGTACTTCCGGGGATGGCGATATGACCGACGACGAACGACGATAACGAACGAAGCTCACTGACGAACTCAACGAAGTGCTTTTACGTCAAGGTGCACCGCAACACAAAGCTAGCCTCCTGCTAGTTTATCCAAATCGATCAAGTGTTGACAATGACCCTGACTGCCGCTAGTCGCCGAAGTACTGTCTCGACAACTTTACTGGCCGATGCTTTTGGCCACGGCAGCGTGCACCCACGAGTACACGAGGCAACGCACACACCTATTGGAACAAGCAGGCAAGCACCTAGCTGGATTGATTCTTGACGTGAAGCTAGCCTAGCTTGGTAGCTATACGCACGTATAGAAAACCAAACAGCCGCGGTCTTGATCGATCGACACAGCAACTCGCGAGACAACACGCCAATTGATCGCCACGGGAGCGTGTCGCTCCCGTCAATATTTTGTATTGATTTTTCTCGGTACAAAGATTACAGGGATATCTATCTATATATAGTAGTCAGGACAGACATAAGATAACCTACACAGCTACGAATTCTAATCCTACTACTATACGGTGATTGTCCTGTGTACGAGCCGGACACAGACCATGCACGTCGTGGTTATTTTCAACAATCACCCCCTAAACATGACGTCGTCACGTTACAGCTCCGACGCTGATCCTTCTTCGCATCTCCAAAAATTTCTCTCTATCCAAAGCCTTGGTTAGCATGTCCGTCAGTTGATCATCGATGCGAATGTTGTTGACCTCCGTCTTACGTTCTGCCACGCAATCCTTTGTGTACCGATTCACCATATCAATGTGCTTGCCCCTATCATGCCGCACTGAATCCTCGCGTAGAAAAGTTGTCGACTCGCGATCAACATTGAACACCACTTGTTCCGGATCTCGATCCATGAGATCACCGTGTAGCCTCCCTAGCCACACACCTTGACACGCCACAGCGGCCGATGCAATATACTCAATTGCATCAACTGCGGGTACTTTACTCTTCTTGCTCAGCTCAAGACGAGGTTCCATTGAAGCGTCAATTGGCTTGCAATATTTCATGCCACAATTTTCAAGTGTCTTCCTTGCGTATGCCTTGTGGCATAGTATGATCCCTTCTGTCTTTTGATGTACCTCTATCCCGGGGTAGTAGCTCAAAAGACCTAGATCACTCATCTTGAAAAGCTCTTTCATTTGTAGCTTCAATTTTGCAATCACCTCTTCATCTGCTCCAGTTATCACTAGGTCGTCGACGTAGATGCCAACTAGTAGACGATCCCTTCCTTCACCTCTCTTGTACATTACATGCTGTAGTGGGGCTTTCTCAAATGCAAGAGAAATCAATGTTTGATGAAGTTTGATGTTCCACTCCCGAGGTCCTTGCCATAGCCCATACAAGATTTTATGCAACTTCAGTACCTTGTGCTCTTCTCCCTCTTTGATTCAACCGGATGGTTGATTCACATACACATATCCTTCTATCTCGCCGTTTAAAAACACGGGTTTTACATCCATGTGATGGACTTTCCATGGATCCTGAGCCGCAAGAGCGATGAGTAATCTCATCGACTCCATCTTTGCAATGGGAACGAACACTTCTTCTAAGTCCATACTTTCCTCTTGCATGTATCCTTTGGCCACTAGCCTCGCTTTGTGCTTCATGCACCCTTCAAAATCTTTCTTGACCTTAAATTCCCACTTGAGATCCATGACTTTTTCATTGTTGGGAAGATCCACAAGCTCCCATACTTTGTTGTCTCTGATCGACCCAAACTCTTCATCCATAGCACTACGCGAACATTCCTCCATATCTGCGTCTTCAAAATTTTCTGGTTTCTCGATGTGCAAACGTCGTTGCCTTTTACTATTCATCTTCACCGAATTTTGTTGAAGCGCTTCCCCTGAAGAGATGTCCAACATGCGTCGTTCGTGTGTTGTCGAAAAAGACACAATTACCTCTAAACTTGCCAAAGTTCCATTTTCTAGCGATTCTGGCGATCCAAAACTTCTTCTCAGAGAGCCTACTACGGTGCAGGGGCTGCAATATTCTGGCCCGTCTCCAAAAGCTAGGCCTTGTGCAGCTCCCGTAGGTAGGCCTCCATGTGGAACCACCACTCCTGGCCCATGCATTTGGCCTCCACCACGTGGTGGTGAGCACCCACGCAGGAAGCTACTTGCGTTCGCGTGGATCGTGCTACTAGACGCGGTTGCCGCGGAACCTCCTGATAGAACGTCGCTTTCTTCAGGACACTGGCTTTGCTGCACCGTGTCACTCCTTGCGATTGCCGCCTGCTCATGCCTTCCTGGACAAGCGCCGCTTTCTTTCGGACGTTGGGCACGCTGCACGAGGCCACCGCTAGTCGCATGAGCTACAGCATCCGACATGCCCGGGCTCACCTCGTTATCTTCTGACATGACACTCGCGCTCTCTACCACGCTGCCTGCTGCCAGATGCCACCATCGTCAGGTCCGAGCGGAACTCGCCGCACATCTCGACTTGCCTTGTGATCTTTTGACACGACCACATCGAGACGCCTTGTGTCGTGGACTTCTGACGCCACGTCTTCGCCCAATTTCAGATTTTCTGAACTGCTCTTCCGGCCGCAACTGGCCTCTCTCCGACGCGTCGCACAAAGACTACTTCTCCATGGCCGCGCACACGCAGCTATCGTCGCATCCGCTCCAGCAAAGTTGGCACTTACGTCCATAGCACTGACATAAGTTTCGGAATCACTCTCCGCATTTGTAGCTTCGACACAGGTTTTCGAACCACGATCATGATGGCAAACTTTTTCTTCCGCAAGCTTGATAATTTCTTTAGTCAATGCTTGAGAGTCTGGATCCTCCTCGTCCACCAATTTACACATCAACATCATGTCACCATCATCTCCTTGCTGGGCAATGAGCGCCTTCTGCTTCGGTGCTTCCTCGTAGTCAGCCTTGAAGTGACCGAGGAGGCCACAGTTATAACACCTCACTTTCCTGATGTCAAACTTTCTCCTCGGTGGTGGTGCAGCCTCATCGTCCGAGTCGGTGAAGTTCTTTCTCACCGAACGCTGCTTCCTCTTCTTCTTGCTGCTGCTTTTGGACCCGCCTTGCTTTTCAAGGGCGATCCACTGAGCCTTTGTGAGCATCACAAGCTCGTCGTTCCTCCCGTCTCCGAGACTGTACCGCATCCGCTCGTCGTGAGCCTTGTACCGTCCGACAAGATCGTCAATGGAGAGAGAGTCTCGAGATCGACGCATTGCTCGATCGCCGTGCCAATTTGCAGGTACCGGGGAGGGGCTGCCCGCAAGAACCGCCGGACAACCGAGGCCTCCGTGAGGTTTTCTCCAAGCGCGCGAATCCGATTGACGAGAGTAGCTACCCGTGAAGCGAACGCGTCGACGGACTCATCGTCGCCCATGACCAAAGTCTCATAGTTCGTTAGGAGAGTTCGGAGGTTTGCTTGCTTGACGCGGGTGTGTCCCTCGAACATGAGTTTCAGCGTATCCCACACCTCCTTCGCCGTTGCTTTGGCGATCAGGTGTTGGAGGACATCCATCGGCATCACCGAAAAAATCGCCGACGCCGCCTGCCGATCCTTCCAGTGCTCGGCTCCCTCCTTCTTGAACGCGCCACCTCCGGGATCCACCGCGTCCCATAGCTCGTTGGCGCGGAGACCACACTCCATAAGGGCCTTCCAGACCCCGAAGTTCTCGCGATCAAACCGTGAATACGACGAACTCGCCGGAGCAGCAATTACTTTAGCCGCACCGGAGTACTCCGCCAGCTGCTTGGTCTTCTCGTCATCCGCCATGATCCTCCGTTACTAGAAGATCAACCTTGCTCTAGATACCAATTGTTGGCGATGACCCTGACTGCCGCTAGTCGCCGAAGTACTGTCTCAACAACTTTACTGGCCGATGCTTTTGGCCACGGCAGCGTGCACCCACGAGTACACGAGGCAACGCACACACCTATTGGAACAAGCAGGCAAGCACCTAGCTGGATTGATTCTTGACGTGAAGCTAGCCTAGCTTGATAGCTATACGCACGTATAGAAAACCAAACAGCCGCGGTCTTGATCGATCGACACAGCAACTCACGAGACAACACGCCGATTGATCGCCACGGGAGCGTGTCGCTCCCGTCAATATTTTGTATTGATTTTTCTCGGTACAAAGATTACAGGGATATCTATCTATATATAGTAGTCAGGACAGACATAAGATGACCTACACGGCTACGAATTCTAATCCTACTACTATACGGTGATTGTCCTGTGTACGAGCCGGACCCAGACCACGCACGTCGTGGTTATTTCCAACACAGTGCAGAAACAAATGGTCTCTGGTCTCCGTGGTCTGTGTATTACACATCACACAGGTATATCCCTGAATGTAGAAATTCTTTCGCTGACAAGCACGTAGATTTGGGAGGCATTAGGAAAGATCAGTTGCCGCAATCAAAGTCCTGGCGGTGCAATTACTTTGTACCACTACTTTATTGTACCTTATGCACATTGACATAAGTGAGCACAGAATGTCGTAGAACCCAAGTCCCCTGTTCTAGATAGACTAGAACTTCAAACTTTGCGCGACTCAACGAGGGTGTTCCACTCAGGTCTTTAAAAATGGTCTCTATTTTGATAGCAAGATCCCAATGAGCAGTTTAATATAATATCCTATAGGGTAACCAGCTTATATATGTTTTCTCACATGAAGCAGGAGACCAGACTGTGAGAACCGTATTGGGCACACACACCATGTTTGAAGAGAGAGCAATACGATTCATCTATGCAAGGTTTAACCAGAAACTATTAAGTCAATTAAGCTTTATTAAAAAGGCAAAACATGTAATAAGTTAATTTGGATGAGCCTATTTTTGTCAAATAAGCATGACTAATAGATTGTGAACAATGTGCCTAAACATGTTTCAGCCACGGATCCGTTGGACTCCTTACTAGCCGCCCGATTCTATTTCTCCTTCCACCATCACTGGTAGAAAAAAGGCCTTTAGTCCCGGTTCGCAAAGGCCTTTAGTCCCGGCT
>NC_057814.1:599227122-599228196 GCF_018294505.1 Triticum aestivum
GCCTCTTACGAACCGCGACTAAAGGCTTTAGTCCCGGTTCTCGTGGCTAACCGGGACTAAAGGCCCGTCCTTTAGTCCCGGTTCTCGTGGCTAACCGGGACTAATGGTTTTTTTATGAATTTTTTTTATTTTTTTTATTTTCAAATTTCTGAATTATTTTAACCTCTAATCTCTAATCACCACCCCTCATCACTGCTCAATTTAACCTCTAATCTCTAATCACCCCTCATCACTGCTCAATTTAACCTCTAATCTCTAATCACCCCTCATCATTCCAAATCATCTAACTTCCCGGACGGTCATCCATCCTCTCACTACTCCAGCCTGAGCACGCTTAACTTCCGGGTTCTATTCTCCCTCGTTTCCAAGTCTGCACTTGTTGTTTTCCTGACAATAGTAGGATGTCAATTCTATTAACCCTCAGGAATTTAGCTTGAGCATGAAGTGACACATTTCACTGTTTTAGTTTGAAACTATTGTTTTAAAAAACAATAATTATTTAGTAACACTAATATTTCTGGAATAATTAGTTTGACCATTGTTTGACCACTGTTTGACCAGATTCGACCAAAATTTAAAAAAAACTGAAATAATTATTTAGTAACACTAATATTGTAGAATAATTAGTTTGACCATTGTTTGACCACAGTTTGACCACAATTTGGAATTTTTTGAATTTTTTTGCCTCTCCAGATCTTAAAAGCCCCGTATCTTTTTTTCTGTTAGGTTTTTGAGGATTTTGAACTTTTCGAGTAGATGATTTTTCATATAAAAAACTTTTTCATCCGAGTTCGTATGCAAAAGTTATGCCCATTTTAAGAATTTCCAGAGAGATTTTGCAAATAAAGTCAAAATTCATATTTGTTAATTTTCCCAACAACTAGACCACATATCACATGGGAAACTTATTTTATTTTATTTTTTGACATTTCCATCATTTTCTTTTGTTTTTTCTAAAACTGAAAAGGCGATCGGGGGGGTAGTGTTTGAAAATGAGGCCTCAAATCCCTTTAGTCGCGGTTGGCCAGACCAACCGGGACTAAAGGTCTAACCTTTAGTCCCGGTTGGTCTGGC
>NC_057814.1:599228773-599251312 GCF_018294505.1 Triticum aestivum
TAAAGGTCTAACTTTTAGTCCCGGTTGGTCTGGCCAACCGCGACTAAAGGCCTTCGGGCCAGCCTGAGGACTTTTAGTCCCGGTTGGCCAGGCCAACCGGGACTAAAGCCCCTCCCGTCCGCCAGCTCTCGACCGAGCGCGCTGGGCCCAGATAGTTGGTCGCGGGTCTCCTCCCGAACCGCGACTAAAGACCCCTTTGGTCGCGGTTCGATTATTTTGGGGACTAATGAGGGCGTATGAAAGCCTCTTTTTCTACTAGTGCGTTTCAACATATTCATGTGGCTCACTTGAAAAAAGCATGACTGACTTGTATGTTCTTTTTCTTTGTTCATCATAATCATACTGATCTTCCTACTGAGATCAATTGCCATGTAACAGCTAAATTATAAGTGATACCTATTATTGAAAAAACAAGTGTTTTAGAAAGTGCTTTTGTTTCTTTCATGACCAACTCCTGATTGATTGCTAGATTGATTTTGTTTCTTTTTAAATTATCTTTAACAATAATTTGTTCCTAAGTGTTTTGTGGGGTGCGCGGGTCGGTTGTGGGATTACAATGTGTACATGTGAAGTTATATATTGACTGCTGAATAATCTCGAGACAACCTCCTTTTTTTGCGAGGAAAACTTCCGATCTACTCGTCAACTGTCAAGGTAGTACAAAGAACACCAAAAGTAAAAGATACATCCAGGTGCGTAGACCACCTAGCCACGACTACAAACACTGGAGCGAACCGAAGGCGCGCCGCTGTCATCACCCCTCCCTCATCGGAGTCGGCCAAAATTTGTTGTAGTAGACAGTCGGGAAGACGTCGTGCTAAGACCGCCTAGGACTAGTATGCCAAAACAACAACCGCCTCCGATGAAGAGAAGTGGAGATCGGAAAGATCCAACCTGTAGACAAATGAACACATACAAACGAAGACCGATCCACATGGATCTGTCGAAGACAAACACCGACCGAATCCCATGAGATATGACGGAGATAAATCTCCACACGCCCTCCAGTGATGCTAGAAACACCACCGGAACGGGGGCCAGGCGGGAGGACCTTATTCATCTATAGAGAGTTGTCTCCGCCTTGGATGTCTGAGTAGGACACAAACCCTAACAAAACTAAAAAAATAGTAGAAAATGAAGCCCTCCCGACGGTAAGGGCCGGGATCCACCGCACGTCTATGGTCCTAAGACCTCAAGAGACGATGTAGACCGGCGGCAGCGCCGGCGGAAGGCAGAAGAAACCCCATCACTTTGGGTGCAGGGTACGAGTGGCCGCCCCCCGCTGTGCGTGGTGCATAGTTCTTTTTGAAACACACTACAGACAACCTCCTTAGGCAAAATGGAATCAGTATCATGTATACTTTATCTTTTATATTAATATATCCAGCCAAGTATATCAAATTATTTTAGTGAGAGGAGTAGATATATAACTTCAGGTGACAATATGGGAAGTTGGGAACTCCAGAAAGCGAGCATCGCTTGCCTTCTTTTAAGGAGCCTCGTAGAGTCGTAGGACTGCGAGTGTTGGGTTCATGCATCGTGGTAGGCATGCAGCCGGACTGCGTCCGTGAGTCCGCAAATGCCTGTCTGATGAAAATTAAGCCTAGCACGCACTATTATAAAAGTAACAAAGTTTAGTGTGTTTTCGGCTTCTCGGTGATGCCCTCCGTCTGCATCCCTACTTGCTGGTGCCAAGGCGCCACAGTGGCTAGCATATAACACACACTGAACTGCAGAACAGAACCTGCCCTGTATAGCGCTTACCGATGTGTTAGGTTTTGTTTTCCCTACCTTTGGTTTTATTTTCCTATTTGTGCCTAGTTGTGCTTTTGGGTTGCCACGGCTTTCTCCCTTCTAAATTCTAATACAAAATAATGTGTACTTTGGTGCGTATTCGAGAAAAAACAAAAGAAGGAAATGAAGTATAGCAAGTCATGACTCAAGTTCTGTGGTACGTTGCACCTACCTTATCGATGAGTTATTAACGCCTTAATTATTTCCTAGGTCCCGCTTGGTATGCATGCATATATATTGTTTGCATCCCGGTCTTCTATAGTTATCAACCAGTTGAAATAGCTCCCATCGTGTGAACAGCTAGTCAGAGCCCATAGGTATATGTAGGCCACCATGGATATAATACTCCCCAATAGTAAAGACAATTTTCCTAATTTGCGTTGTTAATGTCACACACCATCACAAATATGTTAGATTTGGGAGGCATTAGGAATAGACCGGCTTGTAGATCCTGTCATGTATTTACTTGCACCATTGCTCTACGTTGTGATGCTGCTCAACGAGAATGATGCGAACAAGAGTATCTATAATCACGGGCGACTAGAGGCCCCATATCCAGTGTAACTACGTACCTGTCGGGTTTGATGTAATATTTTTGACAGTTACTACAGAAATTCCAGTAAGACTCGGCAATATCGTCGGTCACCAAACGAAGTACAGAGAGCGGCACGTCTGTCATCCACATGGCATGACTTCCGAGGACACCTCTAGGACCTAGGGTTGCCGGTTCATGAGCTGGCTTGTGGTAGTTACACATACAAAGGAACAATCATGCTTAATATCTCTACATAGCCTACTTTGGCGCACACCATCCGGTGATGATAATTTGCAATACTTTCCGGATTTCCCAATTACTATTATGTGCCGGTAATCTCGGTGATCTACAACTGACTGTTGACTGTTGATTGTTTCTGGGTGTGTTCAAGTCTTCACAACATGCATAACATTCAGATGATATTGCGGTCTACACTATAGTGTATTTGCAATCTGACACTCTGACATATGTCATATCGCTTAGCATATAGATCATCAGCGAAAGAAGACAGAAGAGGACAGAAACTGGTGTCAATATTATTTTCAATGAATGCTCGACTTAAGATGAAGGAATTAATATTTCCGGTTTCAGACACGGCGGAAGGCAGTGGAGATAGTTGGGAAAAGAGTTGTTGGAAATATGAGCAATTTACCGAATGATTTTATTAACAGAAATACTAGATAAAGCATGACCAGAATAGTAGTGATAAAACAAGCCATGCGATTTGACAAAGAGAAGGTAAACAACATCTTTATATATGAACTGTAACTAAACATATCTAGAGCAGACAATATAGCAAGTTGCATATATGAAATAGAGTCTAACATATCTAGGGAAAATACTAGAACAAGGAACTGTAGCAGGACCTCTAATAGAAAGGAGAAGAACATGTACGGGACAGCAGCAGCAGAAGCGCTGGACTTGGGGTCGGTGTCCTCGCCTGCCATGTCGTCGAGGAGGTCGTGGACGTCGAGGAAGAAGTTGTCGTCGGGGAAGTAGTCGTCGGCGACCGGATCGTCCGTGATGAAGCAGCCAGTAGTCGCGCTGAGCGCTCCCCAAAAACCATATCACCCTTCTCCCGTACAAGACTCAAAAGGTGCGGTTTCGGAGGCCTACTGTCCCGACGTGCGGTGCACGCCGCAAGCCGGGATGAGGAAGACAGTGTTGGAAATATGCCCTAGAGGCAATAATAAATTGGTTATTATTATATTTCCTTGTTCATGATAATCGTTTATTATCCATGCTAGAATTGTATTGATAGGAAACTCAGATACATGTGTGGATACATAGACAACACCATGTCCCTAGTAAGCCTCTAGTTGACTAGCTCGTTTATCAATAGATGGTTACGGTTTCCTGACCATGGACATTGGATGTCGTTGATAACGGGATCACATCATTAGGAGAATGATGTGATGGACAAGACCCAATCCTAAGCATAGCATAAAAGATCGTGTAGTTCGTTTGCTAGAGCTTTTCCAATGTCAAGTATCTTTTCCTTAGACCATGAGATCGTGTAACTCCTAGATACCGTAGGAGTGCTTTGGGTGTGCCAAACGTCACAACGTAACTGGGTGACTATAAAGGTACACTACGGGTATCTCTGAAAGTGTCTGTTGGGTTGACACGGATCGAGACTGGGATTTGTCACTCCGTATGACGGATAGGTATCTCTGGGCCCACTCGGTAATGCATCATCATAATGAGCTCAATGTGACTAAGGAGTTAGCCACGGGATCATGCATTACGGTACGAGTAAACTGACTTGCCGGTAACGAGATTGAACAAGGTATTGGGATACCGACAATCGAATCTCGGGCAAGTAAAGTACCGATTGACAAAGGGAATTGTATACGGGATTGATTGAATCCTCGATATCGTGGTTCATCCGATGAGATCATCGTGGAACATGTGGGAGCCAACATGGGTATCCAGATCCCGCTGTTGGTTATTGACCGGAGAGGCGTCTCGGTCATGTCTGCATGTCTCCCGAACCCGTAGGGTCTACACACTTAAGGTTCGGTGACGCTAGGGTTGTAGAGATATGAGTATGCGGAAACCTGAAAGTTGTTCGGAGTCCCGAATTAGATCCCGGACGTCACGAGGAGTTCCGGAATGGTCCAGAGGTGAAGAATTATATATAGGAAGTCCAGTTTTGGCCACCGGGAAAGTTTCGGGGGTTATCGGTATTGTACCGGGACCACCGGAAGGGTCCCGGGGGTCCACCGGGTGGGGCCACCTATCCCGGAGGGCCCCATGGGCTGAAGTGGGAAGGGAACCAGCCCTTAGTGGGCTGGGGCGCCCCCCATGGGCCTCCCCCCTGCGCCTAGGGTTGGAAACCCTAGGGTGGTGGGGGGGGCGCCCCACTTGACTTGGGGGGGAAGCCACCCCCCCTTCCCCCTTGGCCGCCGCCCCCCCATGTAGATGGGTTCCAGGCCGGCGCCCCCCTCCCAGGGGGCCTATATATAGTGGGGGGGAGGGAGGGCAGCAACATGACAGCCTTTGGCGCCTCCCTCCTCCCCTGCAACACCTCTCCCTCTCGCAGAAGCTTGGCGAAGCCCTGCCGAGATCCCGCTACATCCACCACCACGCCGTCGTGCTGCTGGATCTCCATCAACCTCTCCTTCCCCCTTGCTGGATCAAGAAGGAGGAGACGTCGCTGCTCCGTACATGTGTTGAACGCGGAGGTGCCGTCCGTTCGGCACTCGGTCATCGGTGATTTGGATCACGGCGAGTACGACTCCATCAACCCGGTTCGTTGGAACGCTTCCGCTTGCGATCTACAAGGGTATGTAGATGCACTCCTCTCCCCTCGTTGCTAGTATACTCCATAGATGGATCTTGGTGATGCGTAGGAAAATTTTGAAGTTCTGCTACGTTCCCCAACAGTGGCATCATGAGCCAGGCCTATGCGTAGTTACTATGCACGAGTAGAACACAAAGCAGTTGTGGGCGTAGATGTTGCCAATTCTTCTTGCCGCTACTAGTCTTATCTTGTTTCGGCAGTATTGTGGGATGAAGCGGCCCGGACCGACCTTACACGTACGCTTACGTGAGACAGGTTTCACCGACTGACATGCACTAGTTGCATAAGGTGGCTAGCGGGTGTCTATCTCTCCCACTTTAGTCGGAACGGATTCGATGAAAAGGGTCCTTATGAAGGGTAAATAGAAATTGGCATATCACGTTGTGGTTTTACGTAGGTAAGAAACGTTCTTGCTAGGAACCTATACAAGCCACGTAAAAACTTGCAACAACAATTAGAGGACGTCTAACTTGTTTTTGCAGCATGTGCTATGTGATGTGATATGGCCAGAAGATGTGATGAATGATATATGTGATGTATGAGATTGATCATATTCTTGTAATAGGAATCACGACTTTCATGTCGATGAGTATGACAACCGGCAGGAGCCATAGGAGTTGTCTTTATTTTTGTATGACCTGCGTGTCATTGAAGAACGTCATGTAAATTACTTTACTTTATTACTAAACGCGTTAGCCATAGAAGTAGAAGTAATCGTTGGCGTGACAACTTCATGAAGACACAATGATGGAGATCATGATGATGGAGATCATGGTGTCATGCCGGTGACGAAGATGATCATGACGCCCCGAAGATGGAGATCAAAGGAGCGGAATGATATTGGCCATATCATGTCACTATTTGATTGCATGTGATGTTTATCATGTTTTGCGTCTTATTTTCTTAGAACGACGGTAGTAAGTAAGATGATCCCTTATAATAATTTCAAGAAAGTGTTCCCCCTAACTGTGCATCGTTGCGAAGGTTCATTGTTTTGAAGCACCACGTCATGATCGGGTGTGATAGATTCTAATGTTCGCATACAACGGGTGTTGACGAGCCTAGCATGTACAGACATGGCCTCGGAACACACACAATACCCTTAGGTTGACTTGACGAGCCTAGCATGTACAGACATGGCCTCGGAACACGGAGGACCGAAAGGTCGAGCATGAGTCGTATAGAAGATACGATCAACATGGAGATGTTCACCAATGATGACTAGTCCGTCTCATGTGATGATCGGACACGGCCTAGTTTGACTCGGATCATGTATCACTTAGATGACTAGAGGGATGTCTATCTGAGTGGGAGTTCATAAAATAATCAGATGAACTTAATTATCATGAACATAGTCAAAAGGTCTTTGCAAATTATGTCATAGCTTACGCTTAAGTTCTACTGTTTAAGATACGTTCCTAGAGAAAATTTAGTTGAAAGTTGGTAGTAGCAATTATGCGGACTGGGTCCGTAAACTGAGGATTGTCCTCATTGCTGCACAGAACGCTTATGTTCTTAATGCACCGCTCGGTGTGCTGAACCTCAGCGTCGTCTGTAGATGTTGCGAGACATCTGACGTACACGTTTTGATGACTACGTGATAGTTCAGTGTGTAATGCTAACGGTTTAGAATTGTGGCACCAAAGACGTCTTGAAACGTCGCAGAACATATGAGATGTTCCGAAGACTGAAATTGGGATTCGGACTAGTGCCCACGTCAAGAGGTATGAGACCTCTGACAAGTTTCTTAAGCCTACAAACTAAGGGAGAAAAGTTCAATCGTTGAGCATGTGCTCAGATTGTCTCAGTACTGCAATCGCTTGAATCGAGTGGGAGTTAATCTTCCAGATGAGATAGTGATGGTTCTCCATAGTCACTGCCACCAACCTATTAGAGCTTCGTGATGAACTATAACATATCAGGGATAGATGATGATCCTTGAGAAACTCGCGATGTTTGACACCGCGAAAGTATAAACCAAGAAGGAGCATCAATTGTTGATGGTTAGTAAAACCACTAGTTTCAAGAAGGGCAAGGGAAGAAGGGATACTTCATGAAACAACAAATCATTTGCTGCTCTAGTGAAGAATCCCAAGGTTGAACCCAAACCCGAGACTAAGTGCTTCTGTTATGAGGGGAACGATCACTGAAGCGGGACTACCCTAGATACTTGGTAGATGAGAAGGCAGGCAAGGTCGACAGAAGTATATTTGATGTACATTATATGAATGTGTACTTTACTAGTACTGCTATTAGCACCAGGGTATTAGATACCGATTCGGTTGCTAAGCGTTAGTAACTCGAAATAAAAGCTACGGAATAAATGGAGACTAGCTAAAGATGAGATGACGATGTGTGTTGGAAGTGTTTCCAAGGTTGATGTGATCAAGCATCGCATGCTCCCTCTACCATCGAGATTGGTGTTAAACCTAAATAATTGTTATTTGGTGTTTGGGTTGAGCATAAACATGATTGGATTATGTTTATCGCAATACGGTTATTCATTTAAGGAGAATAATGGTTACTCTGTTTATTTGAATAATACCTTCAATGGTCTTGCACCTAAAATGAATCTCGACCGCAGTGATACACATGTTCGTGCCAAAAGATATAAAATAGTAATGATAGTACCACATACTTGTGGCACTGCCATTTGAGTCATATTGGTATAAACGCATGAAGAAGCTCCATGTAGATGGATCTTTGGACTCAGTTGTTTTGAAAAGATTGAGACATGCGAACCATGTCTATTGGTATATATGCATGAAGAAACTCCATGCAGATGGATCGTTTGGACTCACTTGATTTTGAATCACTTGAGACATGCAAATCATACCACATGGGCAAGATGACTGAAAGGCCTCGTTTTCAGTAAGATGGAACAAGAGAGCAACTTGTTGGAAGTAATACATTTTGATGTATGCAGTCCAATGAGTGCTGAGGCATGCAGTGGATATCGTTATGTTCTTACTTCACAGATGATTTGAGTAGATGCTGAGTGTATTTACTTGATGAAACACAAGTCTGAATTATTGAAAGGTTCAAATAATTTCAGAGTGAACTTAAAGATCGTCGTGACAAGAGGATATAATGTCTGTGATATGATCATAGAGATGAGTATCTGAGTTACGAGTTTGGCACACAATTAAGACATTGTGGAAAGTGTTTCACTATTAATACCGCCTGGAACACCACAATGTGATGGTGTGTCCGAACATCATAACTGCACCCTATTGGATATGGTGCATACCATGATGTCTCTCATCGAATTACCACTACCGTTTATGGGTTAGGCATGAGAGACAACCGCATTCACTTTAAATAGGGCACCACGCAATTCCGTTAAGACGACACCGTTTAGAGAAACCTAAGCTGTCGTTTCTTAAAAGTTTGGGGCTGTGACGCTTATGTGAAAAACTTTTAGGCTGATAAGCTCGAACCCAAAGCGGATGAATGCATCTTCATAGAATACCCAAAACAGTTGGGTATACCTCCTATTTCAGATCTGGAAGCAAAAGTAATTGCTTCTAGAAACGAGTCCTTTCACGAGGAAAAGTTTCTCTCGAAAGAATTGAGTGGGAGGATGGTGGAGACTTGATGAAGTTATTGAACCATAACTTCAACTAGTGTGTAGCAGGGCACAGCAAGTTGTTCCTGTGGCACCTACACCAATTGAAGTGGAAGCTTATGATAGTGATCATGAAACTTCGGATCAAGTCACTACCAAACCTCGTAGGACGACGAGGATGCGTACTACTTCAGAGTAATGCGTAATCCTGTCTTGGAAGTCGTGTTGCTAGACAACAATGAACCTACAAGCTATGGAGAAGCGATGGTGGGCCCATATTCCGACAAATGGTTAGAAGCCATGAAATCCGAGATAGGATCCATATATCAGAACAATGCATGGACTTTGGTGAACTTGCCCGATGATCGGCAAGCCATTAAGATAAATGGATCTTTAAGAAGAAGACGGACATGGATGGTAATGTTACCGTCTGTGAAGCTCGACTTGTGGCAAAGAGTATTTTCACAAGTTCAAGGAGTTGACTACGATGAGATTTTTCTCATCCGTAGTGATGCTTAAGTCCGTCGGAATCACGTTAGCATTAGCTGCATTTATGAAATCTGGCAGACGGATGTCAAAACAAGTTTCCTTACCAGTTTTCGTAAGGAAAGGTTGTATGTGATACAATCAGAAAGGTTTTGTCGATCCTAAGGATGCTAAAAGGTATGCTAGCTCCAGCGATCCTTCCATGGATTAGAGCAAGCATCTCGGAGTCAGAATATACGCTTTGATAGAGTGATCAAAGTTTTTGGGTTTATACAAAGTTTGTTAGAAACTTGTATTTACAATAAAGTGAGTGGGAGCGCTACAACATTTCTGATAAGTATATGTGAATGACATATTGTTGATCCGAAATGATGTAAAATTTCTGGAAAGCATAAAGGGTTGTTTGAAAGGAGTTTTTCAAAGGAAGACCTGGATAAAGCTGCTTACATATTGGGCATCAAGATCTATAGAGATAGATCAAAATGCCCGATGATACTTTCAAAGAACGCACACCTTGACATGATTTTGAAAGAGTTCAAAATAGATCAGCAAAGAAGGAGTTCTTGGCTGTGTTACAAGGTGTGAATATTGAGTAAGACTCAAGACCTGACCACAGCAGAAGAGAGAGAAAGGACGAAGGTCGTCCCCTATGCTTTAGACGTAGGCTCTACAGTATGCTATGCTGTGTACCGCACATGAAGTGTGCCTTGCCATGAGTTGGTCAAGGGGTACAATAGTGATCCGGGAATGGATCACATGACAGCGGTCGAACTTATCCTTAGTATCTAGTAGACTAAGGAATTTTCTCGATTATGGAGGTGAAAAGGAGTTCGTCGTAAAGGGTTACGTCGATGCGAACTTTGACACTAATCCGGATGACTCTGAGTAGTAAACCGGATTCGTATAGTAGAGCAAGTATTTGAAATGGCTCCAAATAGCGCGTGGTAGCATCCACAAGATGACATAGATATTCGTAAAGCACACACGAATCTGAAAGGTTCAGACCCGTTGACTAATAACCTCTCTCACAAGCATAACATGATCAAACCAGAACTCATTGAGTGTTAATCACATAGAGATGTGAACTAGATTGTTGACTCTAGTAAACTCTTTGGATGTTGGTCACATGGTGATGTGACCTGTGAGTGTTAATCACATGGTGATGTGAACTAGATTATTGACTCTAGTGCAAGTGGGAGACTGTTGGAAATATGCCCTAGAGGCAATAATAAATAGGTTATTATTATATTTCCTTGTTCATGATAATCATTTATTATCCATGCTAGAATTGTATTGATAGGAAACTCAGATACATGTGTGGATACATAGACAACACCATGTCCCTAGTAAGCCTCTAGGAGACTAGCTCGTTGATCAATAGATGGTTACGGTTTCCTGACCATGGACATTGGATGTCGTTGATAACGGGATCACATCATTAGGAGAATGATGTGATGGACAAGACCCAATCCTAAGCATAGCATAAAAGATCGTGTAGTTCGTTTGCTAGAGCTTTTCCAATGTCAAGTATCTTTTCCTTAGACCATGAGATCGTGTAACTCCCCGATACCGTAGGAGTGCTTTGGGTGTGCCAAACGTCACAACGTAACTGGGTGACTATAAAGGTACACTACGGGTATCTCTGAAAGTGTCTGTTGGGTTGACACGGATCGAGACTGGGATTTGTCACTCCGTATGACGGAGAGGTATCTCTGGGCCCACTCGGTAATGCATCATCATAATGAGCTCAATGTGACTAAGGAGTTAGCCACGGGATCATGCATTACGGTACGAGTAAAGTGACTTGCCGGTAACGAGATTGAACAAGGTACTGGGATACCGACGATTGAATCTCGGGCAAGTAAAGTACCGATTGACAATGGGAATTGTATACGGGATTGATTGAATCCTCGACATCGTGGTTCATCCGATGAGATCATCGTGGAACATGTGGGAGCCAACATGGGTATCCAGATCCCGCTGTTGGTTATTGACCGGAGAGGCGTCTCGGTCATGTCTGCATGTCTCCCGAACCCGTAGGGTCTACACACTTAAGGTTCGGTGACGCTAGGGTTGTAGAGATATGAGTATGCGGAAACCCGAAAGTTGTTCGGAGTCCCGGATGAGATCCCGGACGTCACGAGGAGTTCCGGAATGGTCCGGAGGTGAAGAATTATATATAGGAAGTCCAGTTTTGGCCACCGGGAAAGTTTCGGGGGTTATCGGTATTGTACCGGGACCACCGGAAGGGTCCCGGGGGTCCACCGGGTGGGGCCACCTATCCCGGAGGGCCCCATGGGCTGAAGTGGGAAGGGAACCAGCCCTTAGTGGGCTGGGGCGCCCCCCATGGGCCTCCCCCCTGCGCCTAGGGTTGGAAACCCTAGGGTGGGGGGGGGCCCACTTGACTTGGGGGGGAAGCCACCCCCCTTCCCCCTTGGCCGCCGCCCCCCCCCCCCATGTAGATGGGTTCCAGGCCGGCGCCCCCCTCCCAGGGGGCCTATATATAGTGGGGGGAGGGAGGGCAGCAACATGACAGCCTTTGGCGCCTCCCTCCTCCCCTGCAACACCTCTCCCTCTCGCAGAAGCTTGGCGAAGCCCTGCCGAGATCCCGCTACATCCACCACCACGCCGTCGTGCTGCTGGATCTCCATCAACCTCTCCTTCCCCCTTGCTGGATCAAGAAGGAGGAGACGTCGCTGCTCCGTACGTGTGTTGAACGCGGAGGTGCCATCCGTTCGGCACTCGGTCATCGGTGATTTGGATCACGGCGAGTACGACTCCATCAACCCGGTTCATTGGAACGCTTCTGCTCGCGATCTACAAGGGTATGTAGATGCACTCCTCTCCCCTCGTTGCTAGTATACTCCATAGATGGATCTTGGTGATGCGTAGGAGAATTTTGAATTTCTGCTACGTCCCCCAACAGACAGCAGCAGCTCAGAGATGGAACCGATGGCGAGGGAAGGAGTAGTTCTAGCGCGTCTCTCTGGGAGGAGCGACCTCCCTTTTATAGGCGCAAGAGAAGGAGGTGAGAGGGCAGCGACGGGAGGCGAACCGAAGAGACGGAGATGAAGCGAACAGGCAGCAGCCGAAGGGCTGCACCGTTCGCATTCGAACAGCTTCCGTGTGACCTTTCGTATACCCGTAGTGCATGGCAAAAATTTAGATATCGGCTCGTTCCCGCAACCCGCGGCGCGGCGTGGCGCGTCATGACGAGGCGTGGCGTGGCGAGGCGGGCGGCGGAGGAGGAGCGCGCGTGGATGTCCCTCTCGTTCTCATGCTCATACAAGTGGGAAAAGAACCTCCCTTATAAAGAGGTCCAACTCCCTCAAAACTAGCAATGTGGGACTAAACTTTAGTTCCACCTCTTGCCTTGCACGAATGGGCTGCGTGGGCCTATAGGATTTATTAAGAATTTCTGAAACTGCTTTTGGGCTAGACCCAAAATAGACAAAATTTCAACAATCCCCCACCAGATCCCAGAGGCACACAACAATTGCCTTTGGATCCAAAACACTGTTTTATATACCGGTACTGCAGTGGAGACTGTTAAGTTGAACTTCCACCTAGAACTCTATGCTACACTAGTAAGCAACTTGAACAGTGGACTGGGCTTTGAACTGCAAGTTTTCTGCGAATCTAGCTTCACATAAAGCCTTGACTGATACGTGGCTACCATGGGTCTTCCCCGCGGGTGGAGCTTATGCATCATACTCTGTGACCTTTCATGAGTTTACTAGAGAGAACCCTACTCTCATAGATTGCGACGTTTGACAATCAGACTCATATAGGTGTGTTCTTCAAAAGATGTTCTGCAGAATAACATCTCTGCTTAAATGAGCCACTTAGAACACAGTAAGATATAAATCAACCTGCCATGCAGATTAGGAGAGTATTGCATCAAATGGAGTGGTATTATGAATAGTAAGGATACTCTCCTCTCAGTTGACCAACAGCTTGTCTTCCACATCTAATTCACGGGATCTTCGATCACAAAGAACAGGTTACCACTGTGAACAACTCATATTGTGGGTCTCATACCCATCTCCCTCGATGCATTATCTATCACATTACGTGATAGACCCATAGTAAAAGGATCTGCCAGATTTTTAGACGTTTGGATATAATCCAATGCAATAACTCCGGAGTTTTTCATTTTCCTGACAGACTTTAACCTTCTCTGAACGTGTCTTGATGACTTCATGTTATCCTTTGAGCTGCTCACTTTCGTGATCACAGTTTGATTGTCACAGTTCATCAGGATATCTGGTACAGGTTCTCAACAACCGGCAAGTCATTCAAGAGCCGACGAAGCCAATCTGCTTCGACCGTAGCTGTATCTAGTGTTGTGAGTTCTGCTTTCATTGTTGACCTTGTTAAGATGGTCTACTTGCAAGACTTCCAAAAAACAGCGCCACCTCCATGAGTGAATACATATCCGCTCGTGGCCTTTATTTCATCAGCATCTGAGATCCAGTTTGAGTCACTATACCCTTCAAGCACCTTTGGGTGCCCGGTGTAGTGAATTCCATAATTTGCAGTGCCTTCCAAATAACGCAACACTCTCTCTAGAGCTTTCCAATGCACATCTCCTAGTTTTGAGACAAACTGACTCAGTTTGCTAACAGCAAAAGAGATGTCAGGTCTTGTAGCACTTGCTAAGTACATAAGCGAGCCAATAATCTGAGAATATTTCAATTGATCTCTAGCAATTCTTCGATTCTTTCGAAGTAACACACTTGATCATAAGGTGTTGGAGAGGGCTTGCAGTCACTATAGCCAAAGCGACTCAAGATCTTTTCCACATAGTGAGATTGAAGCAATGTAATCCCACCATCATCGTCTCTCAAAAACATGATGTTCAGAATGACATCAGCCACTCCTAAATCCTTCATCTCAAAACAGCGAGATAGGAAATTCTTGACCTCCTTAATAACATTCAGATTTGTTCCAAAAATTAGTATGTCATCAACATACAAGCAAAGGATAACTCCCTCGCCCTCACCATGGCGATAGTACACACATTTGTCAGCTTCGTTCACAACAAAGCCTGCAGCTGTTAAAGTTCTTTCAAACTTCTCATGCCATTGTTTGGGTGCTTGCTTGAGTCCATACAAAGACTTCAGCACCTTGCACACTTTTCCTTCCTGACCATCTAGTACAAACCCATCTGGTTGTTCCATATAAATTTCCTCATCCAACTCTCCATTTAGGAAAGCAGTCTTAACATCCATTTGATGAACGAGAAGACCATGCGAGGCAGCTAGTGAAAGTAGAACTCGAAGAGTGGTCAGTTGAGCCACAGGTGAGTAAGTATCAAAGACGTCTTCACCTTCCTGTTGGGTATAACCCTTAGCCACGAGCCGAGCCTTGTACTTTTCAATAGTACCATCAGGCCTAAGCTTCTTCTTGAATACCCATTTGCATCCTATAGGTTTGCACCCATAAGGACGATCAGTTATCTCCCAAGTTTCATTCGCCAAGATGGAATCCATCTCGCTACGAACTGCTTCCTTCCAATAGTCAGCATCTTCAGATGCATAGGCCTCTGAAATAGAACTGGGAGTGTCATCTATGAGATACACAAGAAAATCATCACCAAAGGACTTTGCAGTCCTCTGTCTCTTGCTCCTAGTAGGAACTTCATTGTTTTCCTCCACAAGACTTTCAAAGTGTTCCATCAAAATGGCAGGTTTGGTAATTGTAACTGGTTCCTGACCGGTTCGTCTCCATTTTAGTGACACTCTTCCTCAAGCAAGGCAGCCGATAAGTCATCGAAGGGTTTGTTTGATTCGATGAACTAGGCATCTCCTGATTAGATGAGGTAGCCATATCCTTCATGGGAAAGATATCTTCAAAGAAAGTCGCATCATTCGACTCCATGATCGTACCAACATGCATGTCAGGTACCTCGGATTTTACAACCAAGAATCTATAGCCAATGCTATGAAAAGCATATCCCAGGAAAACATAATCCACAGTCTTTGGTCCAAGCTTCCGCTTCTTTGGAATTGGAACATTGACTTTCGCCAAACAACCCCATGTTCGTAGATAAGAGAGTTTTAACCTTTTCTTCTCCGATTCCTCGAATGGAGTTATCTCTTTGTTCTTTGTGGGAACTCGGTTTAGGACATGACATGCCGTCAATATCGCCTCCCCCCACCATGCCTTGGAGAGACCCGATGTGTCTAACATGGCGTTAACCAAATCAGTTAGAGTACGGTTCTTTATTTCGGCCACCCCATTTGACTGAGATGAATAGGGAGGCGTCCTCTCATGGATTATACCATGTTCCGCACAAAAAGCATCAAATTCATTGGAAAAATACTCTCCACCACGGTCGGACCTAAGCCTCTTGATTTTCCGATCAAGTTGATTTTCCACTTCAGCTTTATAGATCTTGAAAAAGTTCAAAGCCTCATCCTTAGATTTCAGAAGATACACACGGCAGTATCTAGTGGAGTCATCAATTAACTTCATGAAATATTTCTTTCCACCTTTTGTCAAAACACCATTCATTTCACATAGATCTGAATGTATGAGCTCTAGTGGTGCAAGATTTTTCGTTTCCGCAGTCGTGTGAGACTTACGAGGTTGCTTAGCTTGCACACAAACTTGACATTTAGATCCCTTGACAGTGGTGAAACTAGGGATTAAGTTCAACTTTGCTAGTCGCGACATGCAACCAAAATTAACATGACAGAGACGTGAATGCCACACATTGGATTCACTATTGTTGCAAATATGATTAACAACTTTATTGCAAACGTCTGATAAGGATTAACGAAACAGACCTCCTGACTCATAGCCTTTACCAACAAAGGTTCCATACTTGGATATTACAAAATTATTCGACTCAAAGACAAGCTTGTAGCCATCTCTACACAGAAGAGATCCGCTAACAAGATTTTTATTGACGGAGGGGACATAATGCACGTTCTTCAGCCGCACGATCTTCCCCGAAGTAAACTTCAGATCGACCGTGCCAACACCCCGAACAGAAGCACTTGAACCGTTGCCCATCAGCACAGTTGAAGTCCCTGCGATCTGATAAGACGAAAACATGGAAATATCACCGCATACATGCACATTAGCACCCGTGTCAATCAACCAATCAGGAGAATGACATACTGAAAGAATAGTGGGAAATATACCATACCCATCATCCTTCATGTCAGTGTCTCCAATGACAACATTAGCGGTCTTGCCGCCTTTCCCAGGGTGACGCTTGTCATAGCGATTAGGGCAACTAGGAGCCCAATGATCAGGATCGACACACACATGACAAGCACCTTTCTTCTTGTCATTCTTCTTCTTGAAGTTCGTGTGCTGCACTGTTGGAAATATGCCCTAGAGGCAATAATAAATGGTTATTATTATATTTCTTTGTTCATGATAATTGTCTATTGTTCATGCTATAATTGTGTTATCCGGAAATCGTAATACATGTGTGAATACATAGGCCACAACATGTCCCTAGTGAGCCTCTAGTTGACTAGCTCGTTGATCAACAGATAGTCATGGTTTCGTGACTATGGACATTGGATGTCATTGATAACGGGATCACATCATTAGGAGAATGATGTGATGGACAAGACCCAATCCTAAGCATAGCGCAAAGATCGTGTAGTTCGTTTGCTAGAGCTTTTCCAATGTCAAGTATCTTTTCCTTAGACCATGAGATCGTGCAACTCCCGGATGCCGTAGGAGTGCTTTGGGTGTGCCAAACGTCACAACGTAACTGGGTGACTATAAAGGTGCACTACGGGTATCTCCGAACGTGTCTGTTGGCTTGGCACGAATCAAGACTGGGATTTGTCACTCCGTATGACGGAGAGGTATCTCTGGGCCCACTCGGTAATGCATCATCATAATGAGCTCAATGTGACTAAGGAGTTAGCCACGGGATCATGCATTACGGTACGAGTAAAGAGACTTGCCGGTAACGAGATTGAACAAGGTATTGGGATACCGACAATCGAATCTCGGGCAAGTAACATACCGATTGACAAAGGGAATTGTATACGGGATTGATTGAATCCTCGACATCGTGGTTCATCCGATGAGATCATCGTGGAACATGTGGGAGCCAAAATGGGTATCCAGATCCCGCTGTTGGTTATTGACCGGAGAGGCGTCTCGGTCATGTCTGCATGTCTCCCGAACCCGTAGGGTCTACACACTTAAGGTTCGGTGACGCTAGGGTTGAAGAGATATGAGTATGCGGAAACCCGAAAGTTGTTCGGAGTCCCGGATGAGATCTCGGACGTCACGAGGAGTTCCGGAATGGTCCGGAGGTGAAGAATTATATATAGGAAGTCCAGTTTCGGCCACCGGGAAAGTTTCGGGGGTTATCGGTATTGTACCGGGACCACCGGAAGGGTCCTGGGGGTCCACCCGGCGGGGCCACCTATCCCGGAGAGCCCCATGGGCTGAAGTAGGAAGGGAACCAGCCCTTAGTGGGCTGGGGCGCCCCCCTTGGGCCTCCCCCTGCGCCTAGGGTTGGAAACCCTAGGGGTGGGGGCGCCCCACTTGCCTTGGGGGGCAAGCTTCCCCCCTGGCCGCCGCCCCCCCCCCCCCTTGTAGATGGGATCCAGGGCCGGCGCCCCCCCTCCCAGGGGGCCTATATATGGTGGGGGGGAGGGCAGCAGCAATGACACAGCCCCTGGCGCCTCCCTCTCCCCTTGCAACACCTCTCCCTCTCGCAGAAGCTTGGCGAAGCCCTGCCGAGATCCCCGCTATTTCCACCACCACGTCGTCGTGCTGCTGGATCTCCATCAACCTCTCCTTCCCCCTTGCTGGATCAAGAAGGAGGAGACGTCGCTGCTCCGTACGTGTGTTGAACGCGGAGGTGCCGTCCGTTCAGCGCTCGGTCATCGGTGATTTGGATCACGACGAGTACGACTCCATCAACCCCATTCACTAGAACGCTTCCGCTCGCGATCTACAAGGGTATGTAGATGCACTCCTTTCCCCTCGTTGCTAGTATACTCCATAGATGGATCTTGGTGATGCGTAGGAAATTTTTAAAATTCTGCTACGATCCCCAACATGCACGGCCTTGTTCTTCCCATCAAACTTTGCTTTACCATCAAACTTGCCCTTGTTCTTGAACTTGTGGGGCTGGAAGTTATTCTTTTGTACCAGATTGGCACTAGATCCTCCCTCAATACCTCGAGCACGTGTATCCTTTGCTCTCGCCTTTTCTTCCACATCAAGAGTGCCAATGAGATCCGGAACGGAAAACTCCTGTCTCTTATGCTTCAGTAAGGTAGCAAAGTTCCTCCACGAAGGAGGAAGCTTAGTGATGATACCTCCGGCAACAAACTTGTCCGGTAGCATACAACTGAAGTGCTCAAGTTCTCTAGCAAATGACTGTATCTCATGAGCTTGCTCAACCACAGAGCGCTCTTCAGTCATCCTGTAATCATAGAATTGCTCCATGATGTACAGCTCAGTGCCAGCATCCGAGACCCCAACTTGGCCTCGAGTGCATCCCACGTATCTTTTCCATTATCAATTGACGCATAAGCATCAACTATGTTCTCACCAAGAACACTCAAGAGAGCAGCCTTAAACAGAGTATCCATTTTCTGAAAAGGTTGTGCCTGGTGAGCATCAAGTTCTCCTTCAGGTTTGCCGAGAGTGGCGTCATAGCAACTCATGGTTTGAAACCATAAGACTGCTCTCACGCACCACCTCTTATAGTGGATACCCTCAAACATAGGAGGTCTCATGGAAGCAGTAAAACCACTCAGGGTAAATTGCCTATAATAAGGTTTTTGGATTGTTGGAAATATGAGCAATTTACCGAATGATTTTATTAACAGAAATACTAGATAAAGCATGACCAGAATAGTAGTGATAAAACAAGCCATGCGATTTGACAAAGAGAAGGTAAACAACATCTTCATATATGAACTATAACTATACATATCTAGAGCAGACAGTATAGCAAGTTGGCGAGGGAAGGAGTAGTTCTGGTGCGTCTCTCTGGGAGGAGCGATCTCCCTTTTATAGGCGCAAGAGAGGGCAG
This sequence comes from Triticum aestivum, assembly GCF_018294505.1. Taxonomy (NCBI): domain Eukaryota; kingdom Viridiplantae; phylum Streptophyta; class Magnoliopsida; order Poales; family Poaceae; genus Triticum; species Triticum aestivum. The sequence goes on from NC_057814.1 coordinate 599,247,999, forward strand.
CGACGGGAGGCGAAACGAAGAGACGGAGATGAAGCGAACAGCCAGCAGCCGAAGGGCTGCACCGTTCGCATTCGAACTCCACTTAAAATTTAGACATCGGCTCGGCTCATTCCCGCAACCCGCGACGCGTCGTGGCGAGGCAAGGCGAGGCGAGGCGTGGCATGGCGAGGCGGGCCGCGGAGGAGGAGCCCGCATGCATGTCCCTCTTGTTCTCATGCCCATACATGTGGGGAAAGAACCTCTCTTATAAAGAGGTCCAACTCCCTCTAAACTAGCAATGTGGGACTAAACTTTAGTTCCATCTCTTGCCTTGCACGAATGGGCTGCATGCGCCTCTAGGATTTATTAAGAATTTCTGAAACTGCTATTGGGCTAGGCCCAAAATAGACCAAATTCCAGCAAGAGTTTGATGGTGAACACCGACTGCTATTCTGAATTGTAAGCATCATGTACAACGAGTTCATGGAAATATTTAAGATATAATGATCTTGGCAGTATCTTTTCCTTTTGTGTGATTATCTTTGCAGCATTCTTGTGCGGAAAGAAGAGAAATTCAGGTAATAAGGAATGTCTTCTGGACGATTTGGAATTTGTATATATCTGAGTATGAAGCAAATATAAATCAAGCACGAAATTGAAATATGAAAAATGTAAACACCATTATCAACGCAAAGAAGAAACTGTAACTAACTGGAAAAGAAATAGGGATCCGCAACGAGCACAAGCCTCCAGATCTGGTTCTGGGCATCACCACTGTCATGACACTGAACAAGCCTGAGTCACCTGCCACTACACCCTTGCCATCGTGATGACAAAGAGACATAGCCACAACGATTGCCATGGTATCGTCTATATATCCAACGATGCGGACCGCCATCGGGCGCCGCTCCAGCATCCAAGGCCCGAGACACCACCAACCATCCACTTCTCGTCACTCCCACTACAGTAGGAACATCGGAAGGCACTACTTACACTCCTAGCATGGCATCAATGACTGGGTCTGGATCGATACCCCTATCGCCAGAGGTGCGCTTGCCTACGTCCCTAGTCGGTCCCGATGGACCCAGGGGGGCAAAACATAGTGACTGACGATGGACATCGCCAAGCAGGCTCCGATACTAGACCAGTTCTGCATTGGCCTAGGCGACCTCTAACGCTGCCATCCCCGTAGAATTGGAGCCGATCCAACCGATGGTATGTTAGTGCGTGTCGAGCCCGACTCAGACCGACTCCATCACCCAATAGGTGAGACTGGCACAATAAGGAGTCAAGTACTAGTGCGGACAAGTCGACCCTCGTATCTGCTCGTCGATGGATGTCGTTCACCACCACAGACCAGATCCGCGCCGCCAGCCATATCAAGCCAGCAACCTAGATCGCACCAATGCCACACCCCAGCAATCGCGCTGCACCTTCACTGCTCAATGCAAATTCTGAGTTGCCGTGGACTGCAAGAATGACAACCAGCCATCACCCGCATGACAGCTTGCACCACTCCGCCATCGTCCACCTCATAGCAGAAAGCTCGACAGCCCCCTGCCCACCCCCGTGCCACACGCTGGCCTCCTAGCGCCAAATTTGGGCAGATCTAACCAGACTATGACGCACGTTCATGTTGCCTCCCCCGAGTCGTAACACCAAGCCCTCCATCCCGCTACCACCACCCAACAGCCACACAGCCCATGCTGTCGTCATAAGCTTGGTCGGGAGCCAACCGACGCTTCACCATTTCCCAGAGCTTGGTCGCACCTCCGCGCTCCAAGAGGCCCGCTCCACCCCAGCAATGCGAGAAAAGGGAGGAGAGCCCCTAACACCACAGTCGGTCACCCGGGCTTACCTCTGCGACATCCTCTGGTGAAGACGACGGGAGGAAGGTAGGGGCGGCAACCCCGACAACTAGTGGGGTGACGTGGGGGCGAGAGCCTTTTTTCTCTCTCCTACTCAGTAGTTGACATGAAAATCATTACTAGTGTTTGCCATCACGTTTTGCCCTTGGTCCTCTCCTGACCACCGCGGCTGATCCTATATTTCCTTGATCAATTAATAAGCTATATTATAAAAAACACAGTCTAGATATAAATGTATAGAGCATGCCCATGGTCACGTGTCGCTCCCTGCAGCTGCCCGAAGGACCCTAAATCGTCGCCGCCAGCACCACCTACCACTTTGCAGCCATTGGTGGGTGCTGCCGGGCAAAGCCTATGCGACATTGGCGGTGGTAGGGCCTTCCACGTTTCGCAAGGAACACGAGCGACACGAGGAAGGCTCGCTGATGGAGATGTGGGGATCAACATGGCGTAGTTGGGATTTTGGATGCTTGCAGGAGGAGCGGTCGCCAGTCTGTGCGATGGCGGGAGGGCGCGACACAACTACTCGCTGGCATGGGGCAGCGCGGATCGGTGCGATCATCGGTGTGTGCGACAAAGGGGAGGAGCGATGCAGCTACACGCGCATGTGTGTGAGCAGGCACGGTGGACCGCATGAGCGGGGGGCGTGTTGCCGTGGAGTGGTAGGTCTATGCAGGGTTGCGTGCAGGTACTTGTGTGTGTTGGCTTCCGCTCATGCCTATTCATTGTGAGAAGGGAGCGCGGGTCACTGGGAATGGCAGCCATGCATCATGGTTTCTCTGTTTTATGCTGGTTGCTTTCTACTCGAGGAGGTTGGTGCAGAGGCTCTGTTTGGGCTTAGGAGCATGATCCGAAGGTCGCAAGGCCTGATCTAGGTTTCTACGGGCCTACTGCAGTAGGCCCTTGCAGCATACCGTGCCTCATCTGCGCATGGTGATATTTAACGCTATGTTGCATGTCATAGAGGTGGTAGGGAGGTTGCGCTAGCTAGGTGAGGGGTGTGGGTGGATGAGGTTGCCTATGAAAGTCGTACTACGGCTACGGCCAGAGTTGTCAATGGCAGCGCCTAAAGGCATCGTTTACATGTTTCAATCGTCCCCCTTTCCCAACATACTTCAAGGGAACCACGTGATCCGATATTTCACATCAATGAATGTTGATGTCATTGGCTTTGCTCGGCACCGTGCTTCCCTTGACGGAAATGTTTTGGAGTCACTAGTAGAAAACAGGGCTTTGGTCACAGGGCAGTTTTCACATTAGTCCCGGTTCAGTCACGAACCGGGACTAATGTGAGCATTTATCCCGGTTCGTGCGGCTAAGGCATTAGTCCCGGTTCACCTGGGCCCTTTAATCCCGGTTGGTGCCACGAACCGGGACTAAAGGGTGCGATGCCCATTAGTCCCGGTTGGTGCCACCAAACCGGTACTAATGGGCTTTGAGGCATTAGTACCGGTTCATGGCACGAAC
>NC_057814.1:599251572-599253316 GCF_018294505.1 Triticum aestivum
GAAAATGATGGAAGTGTCAAAAAATTAAAATAAAATAAGTTTTCCATGTGATATGTGGTCTAGTTGTTGGGAAAATTAACAAATATGAATTTCGACTTTATTTGCAAAATCTCTCTGGAATTTCTTAAAATGGGCATAACTTTTGCATATGAACTCGGATGAAAAAGTTTTTTATATGAAAAATCATCTACTCGAAAAGTTACATCCGAATTTAACCGGGGGAACCCCGTTAAACATTTTCAAAATCCTCAAAAACCTAACAGAAAAAAAGATACGGGGCTTTTAAGATCTGGAGAGGCAAAAAATTCAAAAAATTTCAAATTGTGGTCAAACTGTGGTCAAACAATGGTCAAACTAATTATTCTAGAATATTAGTGTTACTAAATAATTATTTCAGTTGTTTTGAATTTTGGTCAAATCTGGTCAAACTATGGTCAAATCGGTCAAACTGTGGTCAAACAATGGTCAAACTAATTATTCCAGAAATATTAGTGTTACTAAATAATTATTGTTTTTTAAAACAATAGTTTCAAACTCAAACAGTGAAATGTGTCACTTCATGCTCAAGCTAAATTCCTGAGGGTTAATAGGATTGACATCTTACTATTGTCAGGAAAACAACATGTGCAGACTTGGAAACGAGGGAGAATAGAACCTGGAAGTTAAGCGTGCTTAGGCTGGAGTAGTGAGAGGATGGGTGACCGTCCGGGAAGTTAGATGATTTGGAATGATGAGGGGTGATTAGAGATTAGAGGATAAATTGAGCAGTGATGAGGGGTGGTGATTAGAGATTAGAGGTTAAAATAATTCAGAAATTTGAAAATCAAAAAAATAAAATAAAAAAAATCGCAATTTTTTTTTTTAAAAAAAGAGCTCCAGGCTGCGTCCACGTGGACGGCCTTTAGTCCCGGTTCGTGTAAGAACCGGGACTAAAGGGGGGAGGCATTAGTAACGACCCTTTAGTCCCGGTTCAAAAACCGGGACTAAAGGCCCTTACCAACCAGGACAAAAGCCCCATTTTCTACTAGTGAGTTAACCTCGGCCAGAGGGACTCAAGGCTCGTGGAGGTGGTCCGCAGTGGCTTGCATGACATCTGGGAGAGCAGAAAAAGCACCCTCCATATGCAAGGTGCGTAAGACGAGTTACGTCAGCCAACCTTACAGGATTGAATCTGCATATGTTTCCTCTATTGGATATAGCATTCCTCTTCAATGTCGTCGGGTTTCGAAGATATGCTTGTGGAAGCACGGATTGATGCGAAGTTTTCGTTATGTACTTTGGTAGCGGTGAAGGCGCTGAGTGCCCAGTCGGGTGAGTTGTGGGGTGTTGGCCTTCTGGCGTGTATTGTCATGCTTTAGGCCTACTCTAGCTAGGCGTTGTTCAGGTTTTCGCCCAGTTTTCCTTAATAAACCGAACAGAACGTTTTCTTTTCTTCCTTTTTAGCACTGGTTTTATGTGGTGCATTCCTCCTTTGGGGCTGTGACTTGTAGTACCGCCTTCTAATCCTACCATCATTCAAAAAAAAAGCTATAGTGAGAAATGAGAAATAGATCCACCGAATATTTCCTCTCACAAAATCGAGGCAATATATTGGGTTGAAGATGCCTAAGAAGGTTGTGGTTGAGGCATCAATCCATTCTTCTGTCAAGCTAAAATGATCATATGTTTATACAATGCCCAATCCACCTTGACAAGTTCGCATTTTTTCTACGGAGTATGTCCCAAAATTCTGGTGGATCCCTCC
>NC_057814.1:599253673-599279203 GCF_018294505.1 Triticum aestivum
CAAGAATTTTTTTCTAACGGTATGAAGAATATGAACACAAGTGTCAGATTTGTAAAGGATTAATCGTATAGCAAAGGAATGTCGTTGGCTTTATGATGAAGATAATTCTCAAAAGAGACGAGTTCCAGTAGCAACAGATACATCCTATGGAATGTACACCAACAGGTACATCGACACAGGTGCCACGGAACACATCACCGGAGAATCGAAAAAGATGAACATGCATGAAAAATACCGTGGCCATGATCAAGTCCACACCGCGACTAATGGTGCAGGTATGAGGATATGTAATGTTGGTCACTCAATTATCAATACCCCAAATCAAGATATTCATCCCAACAATATTTTTCCTAAAAGGAATGTCATAATCAACAGCTACAAGATAAAAAAAGTCCAATCCTGCTTTTGGCAGATGACAAACAACTCATGAAATAGAGATTTCATGTCAACATCTGAGTACCATGTCATGCCATACTCTAGTCTGATCACCACTATTAATACTAGTCAGCAACCCGTGCATCAGCACGGGCTAGTATGTGAAAACATGTAGATAATATGTAAATGTGCATGTGATTTTCTGCATGTTGCATAACTTGGAAGAATTTCTCTGCAAGGTTTCTAAGAAGCATCTTATATGAGCTTGTATTGTTTTGATTTTCGAAAGGACCATAGGATTCACTATTTCTTGACAAATCTTTTGTGTTGCTTCTGTTGCTTCACTAACCATCACGTACGTGAGGTTACACTAAAATTTGGTTCTTAACATAATCATCATGTCATCCGGATTTTGCGACAGAAATCATCCATCTTTGTCCATAGATTTAGACTGAGATTACATTGAAATTGTGGTCGACACACACATGAGTCATGGGAATAATGAAATTATGAATCAGGCACAGATGATTTTACTAAGAAATACCATTCTTTCTCGCCAAACTATCTAAATAAACAAATTTATTCAGCTGATGTGAAGACTTACGTGTACTTGTAAAAGAACAAATCTATGGACCTATATAACTAAACTAATGCACTGGTTGTGATGGTCATGGTCGACATAAAGGTGTTTTGTGAACTACAATCGTAGAAGTGACATGTATATCCATAACAAAAGATCAATTGAATAAAAGGAAGGATTCCAAGACAGTATGTATCTTCTAGCTTGAAATTCTGACAACAGAGCAGCATTCCATGACCTAAGCATAAGAGGAGATGCGCAACACCGTCATTCTGCTCCCGAAGTGGGTTCAGTAGAGGCATATTAGTCCATCATTCAACAATGGTAATAGAAAGGGCACAACTAAATAAACATTTCACAAATCATTAGTTGTATAGTCATATCTATGAGAAAACGATGATAGATTTTTGAAGTCCGAAATATTTAAACAATTCACTTCCATTTAAAAGTTTACATTAATATATATCTAGTAATATATGGCTCTTCCATTCATTAAAAAAAAGTGTTGGATAAACTATAGGAAATAAATGTGTGCATCAAGTAGAATGAGGCAACTATCGATCTTTGGCCCTCTACTGCAGGAAAGGTTAAGTAATTTATCATATATAACAAGAAAATCTAACCTCAAGTATTAAGAACTATAAACATCAGACTTTCTTTGCCGAGTAAAATTCCACTTTTCTCGATTCCAATCTTGTGCCCAAATAAATAAAGTTTGCAAAAATTGCAGTGGCATTTTTTAAAGTTTGGAAATTGCAGTGGAATTTTTATGAATCGCCATAATTGGAGTGGCATTTATCTAATTAACCCAATAAATAAAATATATAAAAATAAATAAATTGTATAGTTGCAAAAGAATATCTTACAGTTGTGACATGGATATTCCTTGTGTTTTCGTTTTAAATTGCCTGATAGGGGCCGATTAGGTGTAGGCCGACAAATAGGATCACGGAATAGAAAGGAAACATTATGCCATGTAATTCACGTACATTGTAGGCATGATAGTTCCACTACTTCTTCCAAGGGGATTGGCAATAGTAAATCATAGACACTGATAGGGTGGTAGAGACAATATTGTGTACAATTCAAAATCAAAGATCTTTGTACAACAGAAGTTTACAAATTTAATATCCACTGAATTTAATCTTACCACTCTGTGTGAATACGGAATAATTGAATTCTCATGCACGAATGACCCTTTATTTGCGCTTAAAAGATTACTTTATGAGAGATACCAAAAGAAGGCTATTTCGGAGGAGGACAAACATGAGATAGGAGAGGCCTCCGAATCATCTTCGGCGCTATGCTAAGATAACAGTAAAAGCTGCACCCTGGATCAGTTATTAAAAATTATAGAAGGCACTAAACATTACAGATACAAATATGCATACTCGAGCTGTATTGAAGAGAAAAAATAGTTGTGATGTAATGAACAAACCATGGAGTCCAAAATTTAACAACGTGGTCGAGCAACAGGACTTAGAGGTAACATCATGTGCGGAAACATACATCTGTTGCTTGTGTAGAGATTGTGCAATAATGTTCTGAAGAAAAACTAAACATTGATAGAACGATTACTAATATCTCCCTCCTATAGAGGTCTGTCTGGTACACTGGATATAAACTCCTTTCCTGCAGTATCTAATGTTTTTCTGCAGTATCTAATGTATAGTACTTCCAGCGATGGTACTCATAGTGTGGACAATGGACATCAGCCTTCAGGCTCTCTAATTTTCCAGATTGTGCACAATCTCTCGTTTATAATTTGGGAGCAGAGAAAACCAATGTGTGATACATATCTAGAATATAAGAATGATGTTACTTCCTCCCAGGCATATTTAGCATGCAGGCACATTAGTATATGGAAGCTAGGCCAGTACTATAGTAGTGATTCATGTTTGAACTGTGAAATATCTGCAGCTCTTAGTTTCAACTCCAAGGCTGGCCCTAATGCCATTGGTGACAAAATTAAAAGATGAAATAAATCATGTAAAGCCTGTCAAAGAAGCCCATGACGTAGTTCGTGCAGACAACCATACCGATCTAATGAACAAATAATAATCTGACAAAGAATTCTTGAAGAAGGGAGAGACAGGGAGATGTATGTACTGATGTGAGGTGAAGTTGAACATCTATGCGAGCCTGGTCATTCAGTTCATGTAAGCAAGCAATCGTGGGACTGCGCAGATGGAGAGGCCGGTTCAGGAGAGAAGATCGCTGAGAATCCTCACCAAAACTTCAGAAGATTAGGCGATGGAAGGTGGGATGTGGTCACTGGAGTCTTGAGGACATGGTGGGCAGATAAAGTTGTCGGCATCTATCATGGCAATCTGATGAGTGGGATGTGGTCACTGGAGCCTTTAAAACATGGTGGGCGGATGAGGTTTGCTGCATCTATCATGGGGATGAGATGACCATCTTTGTCTTGGGCAGGCTGCAGCTGGAGAGGTGACAACACCTGCAGAGGAGGCGGCAGAGACCTCGGCCAGGAGCCCAGGAGCATGGCAAGAGAACAGGATAGGCGGCGGAGACCTCGGTCAGGAGCGTGCCGGCGTCCATGGTAGGCGGCGGTGAATTCTGCAAGGAGTAAACAAAGTAAAGGTAGGGCAGGGAAGAAATCACGTCCAATCTATTCAGGACGTATGGCCCATCAAGACAGGAAGACACATCAATTTCCATTTAGCAACCCGTGAGTTTTTCTTTCCGTGGAGGAAAAAAACATGTGGGACATCATGCATGGACTCTATCTACATCTAACGGTTGTCAATATATATTAAGGAGATCTAATGGACAACAATCTTATTCTCAAGGATTAACATGGAGTCTCCGTTGGTGCTTCCGATTAGTAAATATAAGATATAAGATATAAGATTAGATATAAGATAGATATACAGATTTGCTATTTTACAGTCGAGTGTTTTTCAATTCGTCGTCAATCAAATCCGTGTCCGTCCATTCTCGCGCAGAGATTCGTGTTGATTTCTTTTTTCTTCGTGCCGGCGTTCCATTTGTTCGGGTTGATTCGTGTTGGTTTCTCGGGTTTGGTTTTCCTGTCTCAGCCCGTTACCGCCCCCGCCCCGGCACTGTCTCCACTTTCATTTGGGGGGTTCTGTTTTGATAAGGCAAGGAGAAGGGAAGGAGCTCGAGCGGCGGAGGAGAGGAAGCGATTTCTTATGTTCATGGCGATTCCGGGCTATTCCACCGCCCGATTTCGATTTCTCCTCCCTTTTCTATTCGATCCCCGCTGCCGCGGTTGGTTGTCCTTGTCTCTCGCGTTTCCCTGTGTTGTGGCTATGTAGTTCCGGATCTAGGTAAGTTTTGGATCCGTGGTTCATCTGTTATTGGTGTTGTCCGTGGATCCGTGGTAGGTGCATGTTGCTGCCGTGTTTGTTTCTAGTCCGCCATGCCTAGCGCTCCATTTCCCATCCTTCTGCCCGCCTGAGTTGTGTAGGAGCTTGTTGTATGTGGGGAGTTCTAATCCATCTCCTTGTTGTGGTCCTTTTCTCCCCTGCTTGTAGATGTAGAGGTAGGCGTAGGTTGTTTATTCTGATGTAGATGTAGAGGTAGGCGAAGTTATAGTTGCAGCGGTGGATTCGCCCTATCAATTTTATTTCTGCTGGCCTGGGTGTCTGTTCCTTTGTCGTTAGATGTAGTTGCAGATGGTCTAGCATGGGTTTCTGCCTGCTTCTGCAGTTTACTTGTAGTTGCTGTTAGCTGCTGATGTTTGCTGTTGTAATCCCTGGAATTCAATATGATTTTTTTTGTTAGATGTAGGTGTTCATTTCACCCGGTACCTGAATCTCTCTGAATTTGTGTGTACTAGGCTGCAGTGTTGTTGTAGTGTTAGTCCAGGAATCTCTCTGAATTTCATGCTTCTTTACGGTGTATTTTTACTCCAGACTTGAAGTGTAACTTACCCCTAGAATTACAGTGTATCCCCATCCAGAATTACTGTGTAATTTAACTCATAATTACAGTGTAACTTGCCCCATAATTGCAGTGCATTTACAGTGTAGCCTGATGCTTCTTTATTTGTTGTTACTCTGTAATTTGTCCTAGTAGTACTGTGTATTTCCCCCCTAATTACAGTGTAATCCTGATGCTTCTTTCTTCAGTGTAAATTTTGCTATAATTACTGTGTAACATGTCGTAGAATTACACTGTAGGTTACCCTGCAATTACAGTGCAATATACCGTGATTACCGTGTGTTTTTTGTGCTTCTTTATTTGTAATTACTGTGTAATTTTCCCTAGAGTTACTGTGTAATATTTTCCCCCGTTACCGTGTAATTCTCATGCTTCTTTCAGTGTAAATTGCAGTGTATATTTTTCAGTGTAATACTGCGCCAGTTTCTTTGTTATTTACATTGTAATTTTTCTCAGATGTTTTGCATGCATTCATGTAGTTTTGCACTGTAATATCCCCCATTCTTACTATATAATTTATCTTCAGTTTTTGGCAGTGTACTTCCTCTACCTTTTCATTGTAAGTTGCCCTAATTATTGTGTATTTTGACTCAGAGTTTCACTGTATTTAGGTTGGTTTTTACACTGTATTTTAAGTGATTCTTGCACTGTATTAATATGCCCCATTATTCTATAATTCCCCTGATTGCTGCCTTTCAGTGTATTTGTTGTGAGATTTCCCTTGTAATTGAGCCCCATTACTCTATAATTTTCAACTTTCTTTAATTTCTTTTTTTTTCGTGTGTCATGTATTCTGTTTTGTTAGGTTTAGGTCAATGGGGAGACTACGGAAAGTCTCTCACAAGGATGTTTCGGTAGTTTCTTCTATCGTGAGTGCTGATTCTTGGAATGATCATTTTGTGCCTAATGACTTTGCGGAAGATGGTTCTAATGCTATGTCTTTGGTAGTTATTTCTGTCTTGTTCTCTACTTTCATTTTCGTTTTTATTCTTTCTTTCAGTTTATTAATTTTTTTTGTTTGTTGACTGAATTGTTTTTCAGGATCTTTCTAGTGATGATAGAGGGTTTGATAAAGCTATTTTTCAAGAATTTCATTGCAATCCCCATGCTTCCTTTTTGTAATTGCAGTGTAATATACCCTAGAATTGCAGTGTAATTTAGCCCAGATTTTAGTGTAATCCCAATGCTTCATTTTTTTAATTACAGTGTAATTTTCCTAGAATTGCAGTGTAAACTCCATGCTTCATTTATGTAATTACAGTGTAATTTTCCCCATAATTACAGTTTAAACTTCATGCTTTATTTATGTAATTATAGTGTAATTATTCCCCGAATTGCAGTGTAATTTTTCCTAGAACTTCAGTGTAAATTTCATTTTTTTTCTAAACAAAGTAGTGTAATTTTCCTGCTGAACCTCTATTACTTGATATTTGAGCTTCATTCTTGTTCAGCTTTGCTTGAATTACAGTGGATTTTAACTCTGTTTAGGGCGATTATCCTGTGTAGTTCCTTGGTTATTATCATTGTAATCCACTAGTGTGATTATTCATTTCCTTCACTGTCCATGTGTACGAGCACTGTAACAAGCTCTGCTTTTCATTGTCAATATTAATGCCTTCATCTGATAGGACTTGTGTTCTTTATGCTGATAGGTATGTCTTTGTATTCATGACTTCGTCTGAACTTGCATGTATCTCTGTAATCCACTGAGTTCATGTTAGTTACATTGCCCTGTATCGCAGCAAAGATTTTTTCATGTGTACTACAGCAAAGTTTTTTTCATGTAATTTCCCCATGGTTCATGCTACCTACATTGCCCTATACTGCAGCAAAGTTTTTTTCATGTGTACCTTACACTGGAATTCGTGTTGGTGTAGTGTTTTGACAGTGAAATATTAACAGTTTTACCTTCTGACAGTTAGAATTTCCCCCCTGATGATTCCCACATTTTCACTAGATTGTATGATGTTTTTTTTTCTACAGGCTAGTTCATGTAGGATGTGTATCTAGAGCAGCGGGGTGAGGAAAAACACGGAAGAGTTCAATAGAAGTGTGATCAAAAGGAGTAGGACATTACGTGAGCTGTGGACCGTCTCTTGGTTGATCTTCCTCTGCCCTCCACCAATTATTCGGATCTGTTCTTCCCCCTTGCTTCTCTCCAGGTACTTGCCCCTCTGATGTGCCTCTCTGACTTGTTGTTGTTCTTCCTTCTTCTCACTCCCTCTCTCCCATGACGTCTCTCTGATGTTTTTCTACTCTTTCTTCTCCTCATTTCCCCTATCCCATGGCGCCTCCCAGATGACTTGTGTGATGCAAGTTAAAGGAGGGTCCTGGGAGACGCCAGTATTCTGCTGATTTTTGTTCCTTTTCTTCGTCAGGTGATTTGTTGTCCAGGAAAGGAAAAAAGAGCATGGGCAACGGTCCAGGTGGGTTTCGTGATAGTTGCCTTGTTTTGTTTTGGTTATTAGTTAGAACCGGGTCAGATTTTAGCCGCCCGACCCATTTTTTTGGAAATACAAGCATACAATTGTCCATGGTATTTGGACATAGGTGTCAGCGCTTGATTTGTCAGGAAATTTGACTATAATATAGTGCTTTTTACCTTTGTATTGGATGACTTTCTTCGTTATTTAACTTGTTTACCCCTAACCCGGGTCTGATGTTCACCCCTGACCCGTTTAGGCGTTCTTTTTTGCTTTATGTTGATTTTCCTGCTCATACAGGTGTAATGTGTTGATTGGTCAGGAAATTTGACTGTTTTTGAATTGAAAAACAGTCAAATGTCAAATAGACAGTCCCTAGATATAAGATATAAGATTGACTATTGTCCTAGCAAAGTAAACATTTTATACTTTCATATGGCTTTCCAACAAGGAGAATCAGAGAACCTGGCCTTAATAGCGGCTACAATATTGTTCCAAAAGTATTTAACACGACAAATTTTTATGCCACAAGCCTTGTTTTGTTTCTAGTTTCCACCACCATTTTACCAAAAGGCTAATATTTTGCTGGCGCCAATCTTTAATATGTAAACCACCAATTTTGTCAGACTGATAAATTCTAGCCTACTTAACCATTTGATTAGCTCTTTTCTTCTTCCACTTTTGCCAGAAGAAATGCCTTTTTTTGCATAACCATTTTTTAAATAAAGGTATTATTCAGAAGGAACATAGACATAAAATAGGAAGGAATCAAGTCTTATTGAACAATTTGGATCCATGAAATCCCAGTCAATGTTCTTGAAACCAGTGCTACTAATCGAATAAGCTCACTGCTACTAGTCAACTGAGAGGCATGGCGGCAAAATGTTATGATCGTGTTTTAGTCATGCATGTTTCATGTTAACTTGTATTTCCACTGTGTAACATGGGAGTACCCAGAGCTCTAGTACGCCCCCTAGTTGTGTTGCTGAAGGTCTTCCTTGTAAATGGAGTTCCAAATAAACTAACGGCTTTTGAGCTCTGTTGAGAAGCACGGGGTCAGATAAAGCCAACCACTTGTGTTTCTTCTCATCATGTTCTGAACTTCCCAATGCCTCTCATACCAATATGTAATAATCAGAGATAATATCCGTACATGTCAGTGAGGTAAACAGAACAGGAATTTCTTATTCTTACGTAGTAGTATGAGAGAGGAAAGGAACTTCAGAAGCATATATATAGTGCCAAAACATGTTTCAATGTCTTTGCTGAGCCCATGTGACATACTCTGCAACGGCCACGCACATCAGGGACTATATAGAACAAAAACGGCCATGATCAATTGAGTGGCATGCCATGTGGCCTTGTGAACCCGACATGGTGCCTGCTTCGGAAGGTGGGGGTACCTAGAGCGTGTTTGGTTGCCTGCATACAGACTAACCAGACCCATATGGTACGAAAATGGTTTGTTTGGTTGCCTAAGTCGCATCAAAATGTTGTCCCGCACGAACCTCTCTAGATGGCATGACTTCCGTGGACACCTCTAACACCCAGGGTTGCCCGTTCATGAGCTGGCTTGTTACACTCATGCATACAAAGGAGCCGCCGATGCTTTTCTTGATATATCCTGCTGGCGGTGCATACCATCTAGAGAGGTTAGAGCTGGCCTCCTTTTTCTACTTCGAACAACGTTCCTTCCGCTCAGCAGTCCACCACTACCGGTTCTTAGGGGCAAACTCCGCCACAGTCCCAATGCAGTCACCGTGGTTGTTCGTGTTTTGCTCCGACCACCACTTCTACCAGGAATCGATCCCATGTCCAAAGCAATAGTCGAAGACTAAGGATTGGCCCAATAACCAACTCTGACTTGCATCCTTGTCATATGGTAGAAAAAATAACTTTATTTGATTTCTTCTCACTGATACATTAGTAACAAAATACATATTTTTTTGGGCCTAAAAAACCACACTAAATCAGCGAACCGGTGGTCCAACCGGTGAATTGGAGGTTGGCGTCCCTAGCCTCTCAATGAACCGATGCACACGAGACCTCATCGCCGTCAGATGCTAGCTCCAGTGCTCCGGTTGCCTTGGTTTTTCCGGTCTCCGAGATGGAGATGATACCGGCCTCGGTGTCTCCCGCCCCCGAGATGGAGATGATAGCGACCACGTCATCCTCCGTCCTTGTGAGCGAGACCAGCCTAAAGAATGTTCAGGCTATAGTTTGAGACATATTTGTCCCAGATAAAATCTTCTGGGACATGGTCATTGATTCCTTTGTCGCATACCATTGCCACCAGATGTGATATCAGGGTGGCTGGTGGGTTGTGGGTTGTCGCAAGGTCGATGCATCGACCTAATCTCGAGGCCAAAATTACAGGCTCGGATGCTAGATCCGTTAGTCTAAGTTCATCGTCCTCTGTGTCAGAGATCGTTCGTGTAGAAAATAAGAGCCCCGACATGATCGTGCATGTGATCTATTGAGGCGGCGGGACACATAACTGGAGGCCGCTGGAGAGGTCGATGTAGAATGTCAGTGACCCAAATAAGATGGTGTGGGCCGGGGAGGTCGGTGGGTTGATGTTGAACCGGGCTGACCTGTCCGTGACAAAGGTGAGGGAGCCAAAGATGCGGTTCTCTCCTGGAGCGAGGTCAACATGAGCGATGGGAGATCTGATCTGGATTCGGTCTCTGACCGGCACAACCCCTGCGTGGCGTGCCAACTATCAGTTCAGAAAACCATAAGTTCTCTCGGTAGGGTTGCGAACATGGCTGGAAGTACCCGAGGCGAGATCACACAAGGGAGTTGCCCAGGTTCCGGACCTCGTAGTGAGGTAAAACCCTACATCATGCTTCTGATTTGTATTCATGGTGGAGCACCTCGAGCGAGGGGGTTATAATAGATATGAGTATATGGCTACCAAGACTGTAGTCTACACTGTAGATGGGAATGAATACCCCTAGCTCTGCCTTATATAGCCAACGGGGGCTAGGGTTTGCATGGGGATCTGAGCGACCTTGCGTCGCCACCATCTTGCCTTGCACGCCAAGATGGTCTTCGAGCTCTATCCGGGCTCCCACCTATCGTCAAACTACTGCTAGGCCACCTCTTAGCTTTCCATCAAGAAGCAACCCCCTGCGTATTACACTTCCACTGTGCCGCCATCCAGACATATTTTGATCCCCAAAAATCCCACTAATCATTCATGCTGGAGGACAAAGATGGCAAGGAGGTTCCCCATCGTGGTGTCACTGAACTACAAAGTAGGGTGGCCGCCTCCACCGCGATCGCGATCGCATATGTCAAAATCTTGGTGGAACACAAACATGTCGTTCGCAAGGTTGATTGAGAGGGTGATCACCTGCTCGCGCGAAGGCGTCGATCGCGAATTGGAACAAACGTGCTTACCGGAAGAATCAACGCAGGCCATGGTGAAGCGTGTGTCGAGGCGCGAGTTAGCAAGCTCGGCTCATGATATATCCGGTAGCCCGACCAGGTGCTCGTGCAAAAGTCTGTGATGTCCTTTGTTGTTTTATGGAACACCTTGTGGGCATATTTGATGATGTTTTTGCAAAGAAAACCCTTATCAAAAAGTTTAGAGGGTTTCTTTCAAAAATACTAACGGAGTCGGTAAGTGTGACCTATATGCACCAAAAACTCCAGTTTTATAATCAAGTTTGTCTAGTTTTGTAGTGTGATTTAAGTTCTGTGTAAATCAGTGGACAACATTGTCATTTACTCTATCCAATGACTACTTGCATTTTTTAATATTTGGAACTTAGTACTTCCTGTGATAATCATTTGGACAGTTGGGGCCTCTTTATTTTGAAGGGAAGTACTTCCTGTGAGAATTTTTGAGGATTTGAATGTTAATTGAGGAGATATAGGAAGGTAACTCTCTGAGGAAAATAGTAGATGGAGAGTTATTGGCAGGCCCATAAACCACACAGAGCTCCCAACTCATGTGTGAAGCTTTGGTTTGAATAGAAGTACTTAAGGGACAATGACCAAAGGCCCATTTTTCAACTACAAAATGATCTTTATTGATGCTAAGTAAAAGGCCTCCCGAAAGGCCAGTAGCTGGCATCCATTGCCATTTGAATTTTTTAAAGGGGTCAATTGATTTCAGATTGAAGGAGAAGTCAACGTTATTTCTCGGAGAGCGACACAATTGATTTTCTGGCAGAACATCTATTCCTTAAGCTCGGTTCATCTTTTCGTGTGCCCAAAACCCCTGATGTTACAAAAAAGAATTATCATTGGAGAACTCTTTTGTGGAAGTGCAACCCTTTGGTGCACAACTTATTGGCTTTGGGAGATACACTAGGGCCTGCAATAGAGGAGGATTCCCTGGCCTACCCGGCGGCCAATGATGTCGCAGCTTTGCGGTGGATGGCGTCCATAAGTGCGGCCTGGGTTAATTCATAAGCATTGATCATGTAAATCAATCCTCCGTCCACATCCAACCATCCATTAAGAACTATACCATTGTCCGAGACTATCACTCCTATTTGTTCGTTGCTGAAATCATGAAGAACAGAGAACTCGCGGAAGATGTTACCTGGCTTCTCAAGGTCTTTTCCCGCAATGAGGTGTTGTGCTTTCTTCAGAGCTGAGACACCTTGCTTGCTCCCCCCTAGCACTCATGCGAGAAAAACCTTGTGACAGCACCTTGGATACCCTTCCTTTAGGTACAACAAACGTATTCATCACCACTTTGACCTTGTCCATAGAGAGATTCTTCGAGCTAGAGAAGTTGGGGACGAAGCTTGGATCAAAGTGGAGAGAACTGGGGTTGTTTTTGGGGAAGGCACTGTTCGACGCATTTTTGTGCGTTCCTTTTTCAGAAAATATAAGTTTAAATATAAATTATTATTTTTAAGTGCAAGTTATACACATCTAATGGTTGATTTTGGGTGTACACGCACACACCCGTAGTAGGCAATCCTTGATTCAATTGTACGTGCATGCAAGCTTTTTGAGTTTGCTCACCTACTGACCCAATGTATACTTGCACTGATACTCAGTGGTATAGTCTTACACACATGCAGGTTTACATTTCGGAAGGCCAAACCCACGTCTATGCTGCACACGCGGGAAAACATAAAATATACGTATCTCTTTGAGTACCCGTATACCGGCGCCCTGGCCGGCGCGTATTTATACATCTCCGATTACCCGCATGTAAAAAAAAAAGGGTAAGCACTACACGTGAGAAGATATTTGCTATGTATCTGGTGATGGGCAATAAGCCACGGCGACTACGTCCAGAGCGTGTGCGTGCGCGAGCTGAGTGTGTTGAGTGTAGTCTGTGGTCGCGTCAGTCATAGACCGGGCATAGCCTGACCATTGTATGGCCATGGTCCGACTTGTGTATAGTCTGGCCATGGTCTGGGGCATGTCTGACTAGTGTCCAGGTTGTGTGCGTGAGTGCGTGTGTCCGTAGGCGAAGAACCAGTGGGTGAGCACGTCGCTAGCACCGGTAGTGGCCGCGTCGTTCGCGTCCGAGCGCGGCGGGTGCGTGAGCCAGGGGGTGCGGGGCGTGGGTAGTGGATGAGTGGGCGCGGCGTATGAGCGCGCGTATAAGTCTCCCCGAACCCCTGTGTATCGCTGTGTGGGTTGAGTTCGAGCTCAAAGAAAAAACGCCGTTGTTGCGGCAGGCGTTCGTGCGCCAGGAAAACCACCGCGTCCACTGCTGCTTCTTCTTCCTTCTTTCTTCTTTAGTGTGTGCTAGAGAGAAGAAGTGTTCAGAGAGAGAGGAGTAGAGCTAGGGCCAGCTAGGGCAAGGGCTCGGCTCCAACAATTGGCATCAGAGCTTCGGTTCGAGAGGCGCCTGCGGCCATGGCGCTTGTTCCGCACGGCGGTGGTGGTGGCAGTTTCTCGCTGCCAGTCCCGCCAATGACGACGATGAACTACATCTCCTGGGCGATCAAGGTGGAGGCGCTCCTTGATGCCCAGGGGCTGTGGTGTACGGTGGCTCCAGCGGATGGCACGGGGGTGGACGCCGGCAAGAGCAAGACGGCGAGGGCATTGCTGCTCAGAGCGCTGTCGGAGGAGGTGCTGCTGCCGGTATCGACGAAGACCACCGCGAAGGAGGTATGGGACTCCCTCAAGGTGCGCTTCGTCGGCGCCGATCGGGTGCGGGCGGCCCGGCTCGCGTCGCTCCCCGGCGAGTTTGATCGGCTGCGGATGGCGGACGACGAGGACTTGGACAGCTTCGCTGGGAAGCTCGGCGCCATGACGGCACGATACGTAGGCCTGGGGGAGGTGCTCGACGACGCCGCACTTGTGAAGAAGCTGCTAGACTCGGTTCCTGACTGCTTGTACCCCGCCGTCGCCGGAATAGAGCAATTCTGCGGCGTGGATGACATGGTGTTCGAGGAGGCCTTGGGGCGGCTCAAGGCGTTCGAAGAACGGACTCGGCGTCGCGGGCAGGACGGCGGCAGGCGCGACGGCGAGGAGCTGCTGTACACTACGGCACAATGGGCGGCGCGGCAGCGCAAGCAGGGTGGTGGCGGCTTCAACGACCACGACGACGAGGGCACGGCGAGCATGGCGTCTGGTGGTGGCGGGAAGAGGCGAGGCCGCTGCTACAACTGCGGGCAGCGCGGCCATTTCAAGCGGGACTGCACAAGGCCGAGGAAGGCGGCGGCGGAGCGGGCTCTTCTGGCAGACATCGATGTCGAGGGAACGGCACTCCTCTGAGCCGCGGCTTAGGGGGTGAATGATGGGCAATAAGCCACGGCGACTACGTCCAGAGCGTGTGCGTGCGCGAGCTGGGTGGGTTGAGTGTAGTCTGTGGTCGCGTGAGTCATAGACCGGGCATAGTCTGACTATTGTATGGCCATGGTCCGACTTGAGTATAGTGTGGCCATGGTCTGGGGCGTGTCTCACTAGTGTCCAGGTTGTGTGCGTGAGTGCATGTGTCCGTTGGCGAAGAACCAGGGGGTGAGCACGTCGCTAGCACCGGTAGTGGCCGCGTCGTCCGCGTCCGAGCGCGGCGGGTGCGTGAGCCAAGGGGTGCGGGGCGTGGGTAGTGGACGAGTGGGCGCGGCGTATGAGCGCGCGTATAAGTCTCCCCGAACCCCTGTGTATCGCTGTTTGGGTTGAGTTCGAGCTCAAAGAAAAAACGCCGTTGTTGCGGCAGGCGTTCGTGCACCAGGAAAACCACCACGTCCACTGCAGCTTCTTCTTCCTTCTTTCTTCTTTAGTGTGTGCTAGAGAGAGAGGAGTAGAGCTAGGGCCAGCTAGGGCAAGGGCTCGGCTCCAACAATTGGCATCAGAGCTTCGGTTCGAGAGGTAGCCTGCGGCCATGGCGCTTGTTCCGCATGGCGGTGGTGGTGGCAGTTTCTCGCTGCCGGTCCCGCCATTGACGACGACGAACTACATCTCCTGGGCGATCAAGGTGGAGGCGGTCCTTGATGCCCAGGGGTTGTGGTGTGCGGTGGCTCAGGCGGATGGCACGGCGGTGGACGCCGGCAAGAGCAAGACGGCAAGGGCATTGCTGCTCCGAGCGCTGTCGGAGGAGGTGCTGCTGCCGGTGTCGATCAAGACCACCGCGAAGGAGGTATGGGACTCCCTCAAGGTGCGCTTCGTCGGTGCTGATCGGGTGCGGGCGGCCCGGCTCGCGTCGCTCCGCGGCGAGTTTGATCGGCTGCGGATGGCGAGGACTTGGACAGCTTCGCTGGGAAGCTCGGCGCCATGACGGCACGATACACAGGCCTGGGGGAGGTGCTCAACGACGCCGCACTTGTGAAGAAGCTGCTGGACTCGGTCCCTGACCGCTCATACCCCGCCGTCGCCGGAATAGAGCAATTCTGCGACGTGGATGACATGGCGTTCGAGGAGGCCTTGGGGCGGCTCAAGGCGTTCGACGAACGGACCCAGCGTCGCGGGCAGGACGGTGGTAGGCGCGACGGCGACGAGCTGCTGTACACTACGGCACAATGGGCGGCGCGGCAGTGCAAGCAGGGTGGTGGCGGCTTCAACGACCACGACGATGACGGCACGGCGAGCATGGCGTCTGGTGGTGGCGGGAAGAGGCGAGGCCGCTGCTACAACTGCAGGCAGCGCGGCCATTTCAAGCGGGACTGCACAAGGCCGAGGAAGGCGGCGGCGGAGCGGGCTCTTCTGGCAGACATCGACGTCGAGGGGACGGCACTCCTCTGAGCCGCAGCTTAGGGGGTGAATGATGGGCAATAAGCCACGGCGACTACGTCCAGATCGAGCGTGTGCGTGCGCGAGCTGGGTGTGTTGAGTGTAGTCTGTGTTCGCGTGAGTCATAGACCGGGCATAGTCTGACCATTGTATGGCCATGGTCCGACTTGAGTATAGTCTGGCCATGGTCTGGGGCGTGTCTGACTAGTGTCCAGGTTATGTGCGTGAGTGCGTGTGTCCGTTGGCGAAGAACTAGGGCGTGAGCACGTCGCTAGCACCGGTAGTTGCCGCGTCGTCCGCGTCCGAGCGCGGCGGGTGCGTGAGCCAAGGGGTGCGGGGCGTGGGTAGTGGACGAGTGGGCGCGGCGTATGAGCGCGCGTATAAGTCTCCCCGAACCCCTGTGTATCGCTGTTTGGGTTGAGTTCGAGCTCAAAGAAAAAACGCCGTTGTTGCGGCAGGCGTTCGTGCACCAGGAAAACCACCACGTCCACTGCAGCTTCTTCTTCCTTCTTTCTTCTTTAGTGTGTGCTAGAGAGAGAGGAGTAGAGCTAGGGCCAGCTAGGGCAAGGGCTCGGCTCCAACAATTGGCATCAGAGCTTCGGTTCGAGAGGTAGCCTGCGGCCATGGCGCTTGTTCCGCATGGCGGTGGTGGTGGCAGTTTCTCGCTGCCGGTCCCGCCATTGACGACGACGAACTACATCTCCTGGGCGATCAAGGTGGAGGCGGTCCTTGATGCCCAGGGGTTGTGGTGTGTGGTGGCTCAGGCGGATGGCACGGCGGTGGACGCCGGCAAGAGCAAGACGGCAAGGGCATTGCTGCTCCGAGCGCTGTCGGAGGAGGTGCTGCTGCCGGTGTCGATCAAGACCACCGCGAAGGAGGTATGGGACTCCCTCAAGGTGCGCTTCGTCGGTGCTGATCGGGTGCGGGCGGCCCGGCTCGCGTCGCTCCGCGGCGAGTTTGATCGGCTGCGGATGGCGAGGACTTGGACAGCTTCGCTGGGAAGCTCGGCGCCATGACGGCACGATACACAGGCCTGGGGGAGGTGCTCGACGACGCCGCACTTGTGAAGAAGCTGCTGGACTCGGTCCCTGACCGCTCGTACCCCGCCGTCGCCGGAATAGAGCAATTCTGCGACGTGGATGACATGGCGTTCGAGGAGGCCTTGGGGCGGCTCAAGGCGTTCGACGAACGGACCCAGCGTCGCGGGCAGGACGGTGGTAGGCGCGGCGGCGACGAGCTGCTGTACACTACGGCACAATGGGCGGCGCGGCAGTGCAAGCAGGGTGGTGGCGGCTTCAACGACCACGACGATGACGGCACGGCGAGCATGGCGTCTGGTGGTGGCGGGAAGAGGCGAGGCCACTGCTACAACTGCAGGCAGCGCGGCCATTTCAAGCGAGACTGCACAAGGCCGAGGAAGGCGGCGGCGGAGCGGGCTCTTCTGGCAGACATCGACGTCGAGGGGACGGCACTCCTCTAAGCCGCAGCTTAGGGGGTGAATGATGGGCAATAAGCCACGGCGACTACGTCCAGATCGAGCGTGTGCGTGCGCGAGCTGGGTGTGTTGAGTGTAGTCTGTGTTCGCGTGAGTCATAGACCGGGCATAGTCTGACCATTGTATGGCCATGGTCCGACTTGAGTATAGTCTGGCCATGGTCTGGGGCGTGTCTGACTAGTGTCCAGGTTGTGTGCGTGAGTGCGTGTGTCCGTTAGCGAAGAACCAGGGGGTGAGCACGTCGCTAGCACCGGTAGTGGCCGCGTCGTCCGCGTCCGAGCGCGGCGGGTGCGTGAGCCAGAGGGTGCGGGGCGTGGGTAGTGGATGAGTGGGCGCGGCGTATGAGCGCGCGTATAAGTCTCCCCGAACCCCTGTGTATCGCTGTGTGGGTTGAGTTCGAGCTCAAAGAAAAAACGCCGTTGTTGCGGCAGGCGTTCGTGCGTCAGCAAAACCACCGCGTCCACTGCTGCTGCTTCTTCCTTCTTTCTTTTTAGTGTGTGCTAGAGAGAGAAGTCTTCAGAGAGAGAGTGGAGTAGAGCTAGGGCCAGCTAGGGCAAAGGCTCGGCTCCAACATCTGGCATTTTGTTTTTGCAGAAGTGTGCGCCAAGAAAAATAATGAAACGATAGGCAGCGAAGATAGATCGATTGGTTGCAGTCCATATCCCGTCCGAGAAAATCTACAACAGCCAAACGGCCGTGGCCTTGGCTGCGCATCGCCAGCTCCCACCCCGCTGCCTATATATATGTAGCAGCTCAAGGCAAAGAGGGAGAGGTTCACGCACGTCCGGAGAGAAGACCCGCAGGAAACGCACATCCATCCATCAATTCGTCCTAGGCAGAAGACAACACAACCACGCAGCCGGCGGCCGCACACAGCAGATCTCACGCACGCAGCCGATAACACAACCCACACATCAACGCGGCCACGCTGACGGCAGAAGACCAGATCGCATCGACGGGTGAACGCAGCCGGGCGAGAACACCGGCGCCAGCGACATGGACACCAAGCTCACGTTCCTGAAGGGTGAGATTTTGATCTAATACATCTATTTTCTTCTGTCTCATTCTCATCTAGCATGCATGCGCTACGCGGAGAGTACGTGCCGGTCACTGGAGACGACACTCGTGTGATCCCGTTGCCGCCGCCGGAGATGACTGCATTGGAACAGAAAACTGCACTGACACCGCCGGAGATTGTCTACGCCAAGCCTTTCATTTTCAGGTGTCATGTTCTTGGCTGGAGATGACTCGGGAGCTGCCGGAGCTCGGCAACGACGCAGCCCAACCGCTAGACGCTGCTCTAACATGGCGGTCTACATGTCCCTGGCGAATAGGTCACGATACACAGGTCACAACGAACAGGTCACCGGCGCACAGGTCCATGGCGTTCCGATTGCGGTGCACAGGTTTGGTGTCTTGCTTCCCGGATGAGACGGCGAGACGGAACCGGAGCTCACGACGATGCAGCCCAAAACCGTTCCCTCCTCCGAAAGGCGCACCCATCACGACAGACAGATCATTGGCGGATAGGTCATTGGCGTACATGTCTCGGTGTACATGTCTATGATGTCGCCGGCGTACAGGTCACCTTTTTGGTGTGGTACCAGCCCATGGCAGCGCGGACTCAACGACGCCACCTTTCGACGGCCCTGTGAGGCGGCCCCTTTGTCTTGGTAGGACCGCCGAATACTCGGTGTCTAACCGATACGAGGTGCCAACCACCCCGGCCACGCTGATGTGAGCGTGCGTCGGTTTTACGCTGACGTCGGTCTCCCCAAACCATTACTCCCACAAGGTGTAGCCCCTTGCCCCGATGAAGCAACCGGTTGTCGAGAAGTCCGAACTGAGCGCGACCCATGCCACCCCGACAACAAATACTCCAACACCGATGAGGCACGGCGGCAAGGGCGGGTGTGGCCACCGCAAAGACCACGCTACTTGTGGCGCGTGTACCGACAAGGACACGGGTTCTGCCGCCGCCCACACACACACCACCACCACCATCATGCATGGAGAGCGCGAAGCGAACACGACCATACAGCTCAATCGGATGTATCTCGCGGAGCAACCTGCGGGAGTAATTAACCGGGAGCCTTCCGAGGCCCCGGGAACCAGGAGACCGCAATTCTAACAGTCAGGCTGGCCGCGCTAGTAGGCCATGGAGCGCACTTTTTGT
Source organism: Triticum aestivum (assembly GCF_018294505.1). Taxonomy (NCBI): domain Eukaryota; kingdom Viridiplantae; phylum Streptophyta; class Magnoliopsida; order Poales; family Poaceae; genus Triticum; species Triticum aestivum. Next base: position 599,272,804 of record NC_057814.1, read on the forward strand.
TTACGGGATCTTGTAATTTTTATTCTCCAATGAGATTAATGAAATACTCGTTTCCCATACCCTTTTCTTTGTGTATTACGGTACACTGGCACGCCCACATATTTTTTTCTTTCTCCGGCATATGAGAGAAATACACTCCCTCTTCCCTTCTCCCGGAGTCCTAGATATTTTTCTCGTGTCAAACAGGCACTGCGGTTGATAACTTGGTAGGCGCATTAGGGATTGATTCAACCTTAGTGGATACGAATTATAAGATGTTTTCTGGGTTTTAAGCTGAGAACTCCCAGTTCTTAGGGTTGTCTCGGCCCGACTCCACTTTGTTAGAAGCTGACAATTTGAAAGGTTTGCTCGACAAGAAGTGGAGATATCAACCACCAATGAAGTTTTGCTTGGAGGAAGTGAAGTCCAGTGGATCAACGGATAATGCTTTAGCAATAGGAGCATCCCTTCTCTCTGAAGGTGAGACCCCGTATTTGTCCATAGAGGTAGCGAGGTACCTAGAGATAGGCACGTTTTGGACCATCGACCTACTCTTTTGAGAACATGAAGGAGATGATGTCATAGCAGCCTGGGTGGTCTTAGGCACTAAGCTCGTGTTACCACTTGAAGCTTTGGTAGATGGCAAAGCAGTAGAAGAAGGACCCGCAGGGCCTGGTTGGAATCTAGATCTCTTACGCTTATGGTTGCAATTGTGCCCACTGTCTTCTTCATCTTCCTGGCTTTAGGAGGTGGGTGGAGGAGGTGGTAGCGCAGAATCTCCTTTCTAAGGCAATGCAGGGTCACATCGAATCTTTTACCCATTGTTGTTGACAAATATCCTATTGGAACAGAGGAATTGGGTGGGTTGATACAACCTTAATCAGGGAGAGCTCACTAGCCACCTCTATTTCCGAATGGCGGGAAAATAGCTTTCAGTGTTTGTTGGTCCATTTTGAGGCAGTTTGGCAAACTCCAAAACTTAGTCCAAACGCCTTGTAAGGTGCAACACACCTCAACATATTCAATATGTTCCAAGAACACAACAATACTTTTGGACATTTTGGGAGCTTCGTCCCACCATTATCGAGGCACAACCGTAGACTTTGTTTGTTATTGGGAAAGACCACCTGGATGTCCATAACAAAAACTTGGGACACTTGTCAGTTCCGTTCATCTGCATCAAGTAGGGATTCGAGCTCTACGACCAACCTTCAGTTGAGGTCAGATCTTTCTTCAACATGATTGTTGCCGCCAAGGAAGAAATGGAGGCTTGGGAATCGTCCTTGCTTTCGGCGAGCTCCAAACAGAAGAAGAAGTCCATGGATGTTATGGGCCATCATCTTCAACTGCAGAGCCGTCGCCCTAGCCACAAAGTCGCTGGCTGAGTGTCCTTCTGGCTTACAGTACAGATGAAGCAAAGAGGATAGTTAGGGCAATTCGCCTGGAACTGACCTGGATAGTCGCAGTTCAATAGTCAAAAGCTACCTATGATGAAGAATTGGCCTTTCCCGACCCCGAGGAAGAAGGTTTGCTAGGGTTCTTCTTAGCCTAGTTGTTGTTATCGTAGACGTCATTTCTTCGGTAGTTCTTACAGCTTTTCTAGCCACCACCATTGTTGCTGCCTTTGAGTTACCGAAAACACCAAAGCCACCCTTACCTTGGAACTGTTGGTCACCTCCCTGGTTTCCATCTTTAGAATTGGGGCCACGCATACCACCACCCGACCCTCTGGATGGTGGAGACACATCTCTGTGCTGCGTAGCATCCGCTGCAGTTTCTCTCTCAGATTTGCCTCCCTAAGATGATCTTCCTTTGAGACGAACTAACCAAACCACCTCATCCCTGATCTATCCTCTCTGCGGCTCACCAGCCACTTGAGAAAAGGAACCGTAAAGGGGTGCAGGCAAAGCAAGAACCAAACAGATCTACTCCCTCTGTCCCATAATATAAGAACGTTTTTGACACTATGGGACGGAGGGAGTACATGTCATAAGCTGAGGATGGTTAGATCGAGTGAAGTGGCACCGCGCTAGATCCACATCCACCATACTTAGAGGCCAGGGAACTGCGGCTAGACGAGAACTGCACACAGATGCACCGGACCAAGCATGTGGTTCAGCCGCACGAGGCAGCGACTCGGTCCACTACCGGACTCGCGGCCTATGCCTACAGCCCAGGTCCATCGGTATAGGTCCTTTGCCGTCGGCATAGATCTATGCCTACGACTGCCTTCGGCATAGCCCCGTCGGCGTAGATTACGTCAGCGTAGTCTTGTTAGACCGTCGGCATAGTATAGCCGTCGGCATAGGGTCTTATGCCAACGGCCGGGCGTCAGCCGTCGGCATAGTTTAGCCGTCGGCAGTGTTTTTCGCCTGACGGCAACGGATGGCGCCGTCAAAAGCGCTAACGATTCACGGAATGCCACGGCAAAAGCCGTCGGCATACCTCTGCCACGTGGCATTCCATGGTGCCTCCTGGTGGCAGGGCTATGCCTACGGCAAAGCCGTAGGCATAGACTACGGCAAAGCCGTAGGCTTAGATGAAATCTATGCCGACGGCTTTGCTGTAGGCATAGCCGTGCCACGTGTCGTCCCCTGGTGCCTCCTGGCGGCAGGGCTATGCCTACGGCAAAGCCGTCGGCATAGATTTCCATCTATGCTGACGGCTTTGTCTTAGGCATAGCTCTGCCATGTGGCGCGTCCTGGGAAATCCTGGGCTTATATATGCCGACGGCTTTGCCGTAGGCATAGTTTTTTTATTTTTTTATTTTCCCTGTTTTCTCTTTTTCAATTCATTTGACAGCATTTCAAAGCAGAATAATATGAGATTATGCAGAAATATGACAGTTCATCATCTAAACATACTCAAGTTCATCATCATCATTTAAACATAGTCAAGTTCATCATCTAAAGATCATCACCGGCGAAAGTTCATGAACATAAAAGTAGTGCAAGACATGGAACATCATAAAAGTAGGAACATGAAAGGTATGGCACGACGGCCACATGCACGGAATCATGATCGACATCAAGCAAGAGCACCTCCGCCAAAACCACCACCGCCAAGACCACCTCCGCCAAAACCGCCACCGCCAAAACCGCCACCGCGACCACCATCACTCTGGAAGATCGGAGTGACTGGGGTCGACGGAGCAGGAGTGGAGCCACCGGTCCCCTACATGTTTGAGAGAAGATTCTAACGGTAAATATGATATGATAGTGTTGAATGAATGAGAACTAGTTTGTCAGTAGTTAGGCAAATGTACTAACCGGACTATCACTGCCTAGTGCCACCCATTCATCGAACGTGGGCACGTGTGGGGGTTCTCCCGCAGGTGGTTATGGGGGTCCCATTTGTGGTGGATCCGTGTGGTTACTCCAAGACGCCAACATAGCCTGGATGTTAGTTAAACAAGAAAACTAGAAGGTCAGAAGGAATGAAAGTGCAAAAATTTAGCATGGTTTTAAGAGGGCAAAACTAACCGCCATCATCTGACGGTTGTAATCATTGTTTTCCTTCACTCGTTGCAAGTACTCTCGCACCTCGAGATTCCTATGCTCGACAAAGGCCTTATATGCCTACATAATTTAGGTTGTTTCTAAGTGAGCAGTGCTGAAAATAAACAAAGAATGCTAGAGAGAAAAAGATAAAGGGGAAGTACTTACATCATGCTGGCGGGCTAAGGGAGTCTGTGAACGCCCCGTACTCTCTAACTGGCTCGGGTTGGTAGCCCGAAGCTGTGTGTACGAGATCAAAGGAGTGATCAAGCCATCGAAACACGGATACCGGCCATGTGACTTCCCCTGGATGGCCACCACCGCCGTGTCGTCGATCTGAGACTGGGCGACCTCAGGAACAGGAACATCCGGATGCAACTTCTGATAGTGCTGAGTGTAAGACTCCAGGTGCTCCTCGGTCTTGCCGTAGTACTGGCTCTCGCCCACCTTGGGATCACTCCGCTCGCGGGCCAGCTTCCACGACTCAATGTCTGAGAGCGGCCTCTTCAACTTGTCCTCCTGCAACCTCAAACAGAAGTTACCCATACATAAGAACATGACGGTAAAGAAGAACAAAAATGCATCATGCATATAGATATACCTTCATGGCCTTGAAGCCCCAGTGGTTCCTATTTCCTTGGCCGTGTGTCCCGTCTTTTCCATGGTTAGCCCGGGCCTTGATGCTCTTGGCAGCAAACTCTGCATCGTCGCCGAGCCACCTATCCACCAAACTCGCCCATCCGTCATGCCTTCCATAGCACCAACGAGGAACAACCTATGCAAATTTTGGAAGCATGACATGTGAACACGAAACATATAGTTGACTGCTTGAAACAATGAAAAGTTAGTAATAGTTACCATCATGAACTGCTCCCTGTTCAAGGTAAGCCGTTGTTTCTGCGCTTGAGTTTTGGTCATCTTTTGGTGCAGGTAGGAGTGGTAGTACTGCGAGACGGCAACCTAGCGCACCTCATACTGCAACTGACGAGCTTTCTTCTTCGAAGCCGCAAGCAAGACCACGTCGGCTCTGGCCTTGTGCTCGTCAAGAACTCTATAGAGTTGCTGCAATCATGCATAAACCAGAAGCAAACAAGGCATGAGTTGAGTGATTCAATGATAAACTATGAACAAAACTGAAGACAAGTGATTCAGAAGAGAACTTACCCAAAATTTGGTGATCGCGGCCTTAGCGGTTGTCCCGTACTCCGCGTTGCTGCAAGCCTCGTAGTGGGCCCAGCTCGTGGCCAAAACCCGCAGCTGCGGGTCCCTGTCTGGCCGCGGGCAGAATAGGCCAGGCCAAAACTCCTTCAACAGGACAGTGATAAGGCCGTTCGGTTTACGGCCCTTTCCACGAAGGATCCAGTTACTACAAAAGAATCAAAGGATTACCATGTGTACAATAAGAAAATGTTGTCTTGTGTTGAAAATATGATTGAGAGGCACTTACTCTGTCCCCGCGGGTTCAATGAGCCACTTGTGCGCCTCGATAGAAGGTGGTGTAGGTAGTCCGGCATTACTACGCAGCCACCCCTGCGGAGCACCCGGTGGCAAGTCACCCCACAACTCGGGATCAACCTCCCCTCCACCACCCTCCTCGGCCTCCTCCTCACCCTCCTCCTCGCCATCAGCAACATACTCCTCCTCCTCAGACTCAGAAGGTGCCTCTGTATAGGAGGGCATCGAAGAAGACCCTCCTATTTCGGACACGGCCCGGAGTTTTTTGCCCCGGCTGCCTCTCCCCCCACCTCCTCCTCCTCTAGGGGCTCTCCCCCCACCGCCTCCTCCTCTAGGGTCTCCTCCCCCGACCCCTCCACCTCCCTGTGAGGTGTCATCCTCGCGTAGTCGGGAGGGAACCTTGTGGGCTCGTCCACTCCGAGTAAGTCCTTTGAATTTACTGAGGAAACTGGCGCCGCTGGACTTGCCCATGATTAGCAAACCTGCATTGAGAAGAGAATAAACAATTAGTAAGGATATCAAATAAACAAGCATACAGGAAAAACATTAATAGCAGAAGAGCACATTAAGCATACTATTGTAATGATCATTAAAAGAACTTACATTTTCTAGAACCCATATGAACCCATATGAATTTACTGAGGAACCAGGCTAAGCCGATGGCCAGGACTGGGCTGTCGGCATAGCTCCAACTAGGCCGACGGCAGCCGTAGGCATAGGTTTGGCCCTCGGGGTAGGCCCGTTTTCCGGTAGTGGTCCATAGATGAAATACCGGAACCAGCGACCCAACAAGTGTAATTGAACTAGGAGGCGGTGCAGTAGGACCAGGTGCCACAGTTGGTGTGGAGTGCGGATGGAACGGAGACCAAGCCGGCCTAGACCTGGTCACCTAGTCCAACACCCGAGAACTAGCGACTTGGCTGGCCCAAACTTAGTAACGTCCGAAGGAACCTTGAGCTCACCCACTTGCAACACCCAATGTCCCAATTAGACGACGTCCTGCACTTCAGATAGACACACAGATGCGGTGCGGGATCCATTCGGAAACCCCAGGGGACACGTGTCTCCCACCTAGTGCAGGGCACTCCGAGCCCGCCACAGCCATGAACGGCCCTCCCCAGCCCATCTAGGACACCATCTCCCACCACGGATCACGCATCGACGCCGGCGACGCGGGGAGGGGTGATATCAGACATCACTGGCCTCCACTGTCGTTGGCAACGAAGCCCAACTAGGAGAGGGTGCCACAACAGCCGACGGGCGAGACGAGCGCGGCGGGGCAGAGCCAGAGAGCGGCACGTGGGGAGGAGGAAGCCGCACACCCGCGACTGCCCGGGAACCACGTCGAGCCAACCTTTCTTGGAACGAACTGGCAGCCAACCTCCATGGAGGAAATCACAAAGCAGTCTCCCCAGTGCCGGACACGCGAGCTCTACTCTTCCGCTTCGCACTCCAGATTTTATTCGTTT
>NC_057814.1:599279588-599309689 GCF_018294505.1 Triticum aestivum
GCTTAGAGGGCCCAGAAGCAACCATGCGGATCACCTGGTGGAGGTCTGGCGAACGGCACGTGTCGCCCTGGACGTACGTAAGTCAACACGGATGCGAGAGTGAGAGACGGCATGGACCCCTTCATCCTCCACTAGCTATTTCCCCGTGAGAAAAAAAGAAAAGAAAGAAAAATAATGTAGCAAGTCATGACACATGTTCTGGGTATGAGTGTTCTCGAAAAGGGGCCATATCGATGAGTTGTTATATTGTCTTTTTCTTGACATTGTTGGTTTTGAGGTTGCTTACAGCATACACCATGTGGTAGTTGTTATATTGTCTTTATTCCTGCCTAGCTCCCATTTGGTATGTGTGCATATAAATAGTTTCCATCTCCGGTAGTTTACAGGTATAAACTAGTCGGAATAGCTTCCTTCCATTGTGGTTTATTATGTGACCATCTACCCAGAGGCAGACTATTTTTTTACATATTAGGTCATTCACAAGAAGCGAGTTAGCCACCCTGGATACAAAGTCAAGACAATTTTCCTAATTTGACGCTGTTAAAGTCGCACACCATCACGAATATGTTAGATTTGGGAGGCATTAGAAACGGACCAAAATGTAGTGAGCTGAAATCCAGTACAGCTTCCCTTCCACTCAGCAGTCCATTGGCGGTTTCTATGGGCAAACTCCGCCAGAGTCCCAATGCAGTCACCATGGTTGTTCTTGGTTTGCTCAGACCACCTGCTCCACTAAGAATCGAACCCATGTCCTAAGGAACAGCCGAAGGCAAAGTATTGTACCACTAACCCGCTTGCCTGTACGCTAATGGATCTTGAACCAACCCTCTAAAGTTCTTTCCTTCTATCAATGCAATGATACGCTGCTTAACGTATTCGCAAAAATCATTAGTAAAAAAAAAAAAATTCGGTCCTAGAAAACTAAACACTGAAGCAGCGAACTGGTGTTCCGATCAGTGAAAACCTAAACCAATAAGCTCACCGGCCCGATCAGTAGTTCGGAATTTCAAACTATGGAGCAGACAGATAGAGGCCATCTTTTGATCGTCAGAAGTTTCAGAATCTCAGCCATAACCTCGAATGGGTGTGTGCACGGTGCCAGAACTAAAATACAGATGTCTGTCGTCTTCAAAATATATTGATGCATAACTTTGGCTTACTAGCATGGGCTGAATCACGAAATATGATCCACCAAACTGCCCTGCTGATCTTTACACGTTATTATTGTTTTTGGCATATTTGATTTTGGCAACACATTGACTAGTCAATGTTAAAGTCATAGTTTAATACAAAGAGTTACACGCAATTACACGCTGACTAGGATTCTTTTCTTCCAACTAACCACCACCACCCCCCTCCCCCCTGATTTTCACGGGGGTGGGCCTCTTCTCCCCCTTAATCTCCAATCAAAATCCACCTCTTTGTAAAACCCATGTAAACCTATGTACGTGTAGCATTACTCAAAAAGACCACTATCTCCGCGTGAAATCTGCCATGCGATTTGCTTCCTTCCCTGAATCGCGGGAGATCGTGCCGCTATCGCGGGCGATTGCGTTGTTTCTTCCTTAACTGTTGCCGCAAAAAATCCTTCCGTGATTCCCTTCGCCCTTGATTTTAATCTATGGTTAAAGTAGAAACCAAGCAGGCCCTACAATTTTCATAGCCGGGGCCTAGTGAGCAGTTTCGCTAGTTCTCTTGCCTGACTTTTTAGCAAGACATCTGATTCTGCAATCTATCAAAGTTACATTTTTATCAAACCAATTTATAAACAGGGTATAATAGCACCATGCACCTTGGCGCTGATGGTCACTCCGGCCACAACTCCTAGAGAAAATACACGACTCCGTCCTATTGGGGATATTACCACTGGGCGTAAACCGGCCAGGAGAGGCCGGGTTAACCCCATAAGTAGTTCATGTGTATCTCAAGTCCATGAAGACAGACGGTGACGCTTTATGAAGGCCCAGGGCCCAAAGCCGGTTTAAGGCCCGTAGACATAAACCGGCGTTAATATGTAAACTTGTGTTGTAAGATAGAAGTAGCAGAGACCGAGCCAGACACAATTATGAGTCAGCCTCGGGATTCTGTAAACCGACGGGCGTCAACCCATGTATATAAGGGGACGACCCGGCGGTGGTTCAAGGAAAACAGACAACAACTCGAGGCCCAGGCAAAGCGTATTCGCTTCCTGGTCATCGAAACCCCAGCAATTCCATCACAACTAGACGTAGGCTTTTACCTTCATCGTAAGGGGCCGAACTAGTTAAAAACTCTCTTGCGTCCCTTGTCCGCTTTAACGCCTTTAAGTTAACCCGTAGCGATGGCTCCACGACTAAGTCCTTTCTCTAGGACATCTGCCGTGACAAAACCACTACAGTTGGCGCCCACCGTGGGGCTATCGCACGATGGTTTCAAGTTCTTGGAGGGCAACTTCGAAGGACTCAAGGATTACGTTGTGGGCCGGATGACCAAGAGTCGTCGCGGCAAGCTCTACATCGAGATGCAGGCTGGGGCCCCGAGGCCGGCTCAATCGAGTACGGGTACCGGGTCCCCTTTGGCGGCATACACGTTTTCATTGGCAAGATCAGCGAAGCGGGCCCTGAGCCGGACATCTGCACCGACCTCGTCGAAATGGCTCAGCGTGCGAGATCTGCCCGGGTCAAGCCTGTCATGAAGCGTGCCTTCGTGGGAGTTATCCATGGAGGGGAATCTGAGGATAGATCGGAATCTGGTGGCGAGACCGTCGTTTATTCCGGCAACGAGTCATCGACCGGAGAGACCGAGTCGTTATATCAGTTACGAGATGACCGGATTGGGGGCTGTTCCGATGGCGACAGTATTCCGGACCCGTTCGATCTGCCAAACCGGGTTGCGATCTTCATGGCCGGTATGCAACCAGCACTCCACTCTTCGACCGCAGCGGCGATGATTTCCAGATCGACAGCGGCGACAGCGGCCGGGGCAGGAGGCCCTGTGCGACCGCCAGCTCAGGTTCGATCTGATTTGTTTGACGCGTTGGCAACGCTGATTGCGGAGGTTAACCTGGCGGATCAGGATGCACACAATGCGGTAATCGCGAAAGTGAAAGATCAGATCACCCAGGCTAAAGCCGACTTAGCAGCCGAGGATACCAGGATGGCCGCGGAGCGGGCCGCTTTGGATGCACAAGCTTACAGGATTATGCTGGATCAGAGTGCGTCGAACGAAATCCTGAAAAGGAGGTACCGATCTCGCCTGCCGCCGGTTTACAACGCTAGAAATCTCTTTAACACCCTAGGAGCAGGGACCAGTAATCCGCCGGTGGTAAACCGGGCGGAGGCACCTGGAGCAGGGGCGCTGGTTCAGCCACGTTTGATGAATCCGCCTCGTCAGAACAACATTGTAACACCGCATGTCCCCACGCCACCGAGTCATTACTCTAACCCGATGGACAACATTGTCGCTGCCGCTCCACGGCGGGCGGCCATCCCGATTGAAGGCGATTCTCCGGCGGCGGTCGAGACGCGTCGGGTTAAGGAGCTTCTTCAGACAGCCTTGGTTCAACAGGAGGCTTATTCATATAGTCGCGATCGGATTCATTCCACTCCCCGTCCAAGCCAGAGTTACAGCAGGCGTATGGATGAACCGGCAGTGTCAAGCAATGCGTGGAACCGTGATCCACCCTGTGGCAATAACCCGGCGGGTGGTGCTGGTGATGCTCAGGAGGTGGTGGATCGGGCTCGGGCACGCAGAGAGGCCGAGTTAGCGGCGCAGCATGAAGCCCATCAGCTTACTCCGGTTCGTCCAACCACATCGGTGGAACCAGGGGTTACCTCTAGTTCTTTGGGAGTGTCGTGTCTCGTCCCGGCGTTGCGCAATGTGCGCCTACCCAAGGATTTCAAGGGCCCGCGCAAGGTGCCGAATTACACCGCCGATTTATCTCCTGAAACATGGGTTGAAAGCTATGAGATGGCTATGGAGATGCTGGATGTGGATGATGCGGCATGTGCGAAATACTTCACCATGATGCTAGAAGGGACGGCCCGCACTTGGCTAAAGAGCTTACCGGCTAATTCTATCAGGTCATGGGCCGAGTTGAGAGCCCGGTTTATTCAGAATTTCAAGGATACATGCAAGCAGCCCATGTCAATTGTGGACTTAGCTGCCTGTGTCTAGGAGGAAGGAGAGTCAACAACCCATTGGGTGCGCCGGGTTTCAGAGATTTTGCATTCATCAGACAGCATCAACGCTGACACCACAGTTTTAACATTGGAAGGCAATTGCCGGTTTGAACCCCTGAAGTTGAAGTTGGGACGGCTCAAACGTCATTGTAATGACATGGGAACCCTCATGGCTGCACTGGTGAAGTATGCCGACTCTGATAGTACCAAGGATCCCGAGTCTGACGATGATAAGATAGGGAAGGGAAAAAAGAGCGGCAACGCCAAGGGACGGCACCACAACCCGGCGGGTCATGGAAACGGCGGCAAGCGTAAGGCGGACCACGGTTTAGACTTTGTGGCTAATACTAATACACATGACAAGGGCCAGCGGCGTAAGGGTAAACCGCCCCAGTGCGGTGGAGGGCCAAGTCCTAATCCGGACCGTTTGTCTTATCTGTTGAACCAGCCCTGTCCAAAGCATGGGACGAAGGAGATCCCGTCCACACACCTCTGGAAAGACTATTACATCATGCAAGAGTTCAAAAATTCTGATTCTTTCCGGTATGATCATGGACCAGGAGGCGGTTCGGGCCCCGGGTCTCATGGGCCGGGTTATGGTGGCGGAAATTCCGGTTCAGGCTTCCACGGTAATCAGGGTGGACATAACAATCAAAGTAATCTGGGTAACCAAGGTGGCTATAATCATCAGGGCAATCAGCAGCAGTCGGGTTACCAGAGCAACCCGAAGCAGTTGAATAGCGGACAGTATCATGTCTTCACCACTAGCTTGGACAAGCGTGATCAGAAGCTTCATAAAAGGGCGGTGAATTCCTTTGAACCGGTGGTGCCCCGTTATTTGCGCTGGTCTGAGCAGCCGATTGTGTGGAGTAGAGAAGATCAGCCACCCCGGGTTGACAATCCGGGTCATCTGGCTCTGGTGGTGGCACCTCAGGTGGGAGGTTATAAGTTCACTAAGGTACTCATGGATGGATGGAGTAGTATCAATATCCTTTATTATGAAATTTTCTGTCGCATGGGGTTAACAGATAAAAATCTTAAACCGTCCAATACGGTGTTCCATGGTGTGGTGCCTAGTAAGTCGGCATATCCTGTTGGTAAGATAGCTCTGGAGGTGGCTTTCGGAGATGAGCATGACTCGAGATCAGAAACCTTGACCTTTAAAGTGGTGAAAATCAGAAGCCCGTATCATGCCCTATTTGGATGGCCAGCTTATGCCAAGTTTATGGCACGGCCTTGTTATGTCTATCTGCAGCTCAAGATGCCGGGTCACAGGGGAACTATAACCGTGCATGGGAGCCACAAGATTGCTCTGGAGTGTGAAGAAGGTGATGCGGCTTATGCTGAGTTGCAACAGAAGAGTTGAAATTTTACAAGGACAATGTTGATCCGGTAGATATGACTTCGTTGAAGAAACCAACTACACAGCATGATCCGGCCCTGAAGTTTAAATCGGCTGATGACACTAAGCTTGTTGACTTTGTGCCTGGCGATTCGTCCAAGCAGTTTAGCATCAGCGCTAACTTGGATCCGAAATAGGAAAGCGCGCTCATCGAGTTCATCCGTGAGAATCGGGACATCTTTGCATGGAAGCCTTCTAACATGCCAGGTGTACCGAGAGAACTTGCTGAGCACACTCTCAATGTTGATCCCAAGTATAAACCGGTCAAGCAGTTTCTCCGCCGGTTCAATGAAGAAATACGCAAAGCTATTGGGGAAGAAGTAGCCAGGCTCTTGGCGGCTGGATTTATCGTTGAAGTATTCCATCCTGAGTGGTTGGCTAATCCGGTGCTGGTCCTTCAAAAGAACGGCACTTGGCGTATGTGTGTGGACTACAGAGACCTTAACAAAGCTTGTCCAGCAGATCCTTTTGCCCTCCCTCGTATTGATCAAATTATTGATGCTACGGCGGGTTGCGAGCGTTTGAGATTTTTGGATGCATATTATGGTTATCATCAGATCAAAATGGCAGTTAAGGACCAGGAGAAGACAGCCTTCATAACTCCCTTTGGAGCCTTCTGCTATGTGTCCATGCCCTTTGGGCTCAAGAGTGCCCAGGCGACTTATCAACAGTGTGTGCAGAATTGTCTTCATAAGCAGATCGGCCGCAATGTTCACGCCTATGTGGATGATATTGTGGTGAAATCAAGGAAGAAGGAGACATTGATTGATGACTTGAAGGAAACCTTCGATAACCTGCGGGTTTACGAAATGATGCTCAATCCGGCCAAGTGCGTCTTTGGTGTACCTGCAGGCAAGCTCTTTGGTTTTTTGGTGTCTAACCGGGGTATTGAAGCTAATCCGGAAAAGATCAAGGCCATCACCTCTTTGGCCAAACCGAAGTGTATCAATGATGTTCAACGCCTGGCAGGACGGATTGCCGCGTTGAGCCGGTTTATCAGTCGCCTTGGCGAGAAGGCCATTCCATTGTATCAGATGCTGAAGAAAATGGATAACTTCGTCTGGAGTGACGTCGCTAATGAAGCATTTGAGGACTTAAAGCGGCAGCTGGCTAATCCACCGGTTCTCGCTGCTCCGGTTGACAAAGAGCCATTGTTGCTATATGTGGCAGCTAACGCCCGGGCTGTTAGTGTGGCTATTGTGGTGGAGCGCAAGGAGGCCGGAAAGGAATATCCGGTTCAATGGCTGGTCTACTATATCAGTGAGGTACTTATTGAGTCCAAGTAGAGGTACCCGCATTGGCAAAAGTTGGTGGATGGGGTTTTTATGGCAAGCCGAAAGCTTAAGCAGTATTTCCAAGGTCATCCCATCACGGTGGTCAGCTCTGCTCGTTGGGAGATATAATCCAGAACAGGGAAGCAACTGGCCGGATTGCTAAGTGGGCTATAGAGCTCGGGCCTCACGGGTTGAAATACATACCCCGAACGGCGATCAAATCTCAGGCACTTGTGGATTTCATCAATGATTGGACAGAATTACAAGCGCCAGAGGAGAAGCCGGATCATACTTATTGGACTATTCATTTTGATGGGTCCAGGCAATTGGAGGGCTCGGGGGCTGGAGTCGTATTAACTTCCCCACGAGGTGATAAGTTTTGTTATGTTCTCCGTTGAATGTTCCCTTGCACTAACAATGCAACTGAATATGAGGCCTTACTCCATGGTCTTCGGATGGCTAAGGAGATGAACCTAAGCCGAGTTAAGTGCTTCGGTGACTCGGATCTGGTGGCTCAACAAGTGTCCGGCACTTGGGATTCCAAGGACCCACTAATGGCAGCATATCGTCGTGAGGTGGATATTGTTGCAGGTCACTTTAAAGGTTATCAGGTGGATCATGTGGACCGGCGGAAGAATGAAGCGGCGGACGCTTTAAGCAGCCTGGGTTCCCAACGTAAACCGGTTCCACCTAATGTCTTCCTGTATGTTAGGCATAATCCGTCCGTCAAGCTCCCTGGTGAAGAGGACTTGGCTGTTCCTGATCCGGAGGCTCAGTTGGTGGCGGCTCTTCATGTTATCATGGATTGGACGGTTCCATATCTGACGTATATGAACCGGGGCGAGTTACCAAAGGATTAAACTTTGGCCAGGCAGATAATCTGGCGGTCCATGTCCATGACTATTATCAATGGAGAGTTACATCATTGCAGTGTGACAGGGGCGTTTCAACGCTGTGTGTCTCCTGAGGAAGGCCGTGAAATTTTGCGTGAGATCCACGAAGGAGATTGTGGTCACCACGCCGGTTCAAAATCTTTGGTGGCCAAGGCGTTTCGTCACGGTTTCTATTGGTTGACAGCTCATGCTGATGCCGAGGACTTGATCAAAAGATGTGATGGCTGTCAAAAATTCTCAAGGCGCGCTCATGTACCGGCTCAAGAATTGAGGATGATTCCAATCACCTGGCCGTTTGCAACTTGGGGGCTGGATATGGTTGGACCTTTCAAGAGGTCCAAGGACAAGAAGACCCACCTTTTGGTGGCGGTTGATAAGTTCACGAAGTGGGTGGAAGCAGAGCCAGTTAGTAAGTGTGACGCAGCCACGGCGGTTCAATTCATCAAAAAGGTGATCTTCCGGTTTGGCTTTCCACACAGCATTATAACAGACAATGGTACCAATCTGTCAAAGGGTGCCATGAAGGAGTTCTGTCAATGTGAGCACATCCAGCTTGACGTATCATCAGTGGCTCACCCCCAGTCCAATGGTCAAGCGGAGAGGGCCAATCAAGAGATATTGAGAGGCACCCCGGCTTATGGTTCCTTTGCAACGGACGCCAGGTTGTTGGGTTGAGGAGCTACCTTCAGTGTTATGGAGCATCAATACCACACCCAACAGATCGACAGGATACACACTGTTCTTCATGGTTTATGGAGCGGAAGCGGTTCTTCCTAGTGACATCCGTCATGACTCACCTCGTGTAGCGGCATACGTTGAAGCTGACAACGAGAAGGCACGACAGGAAGCTCTTGACCTGTTAGATGAGGAGCGTGACATGGCGGCAGCCCGTTCAGCGATTTATCAGCAAGATCTGCATCGTTATCATAGCCGCCGGGTTAGAACCAGAACCTTTCAAGAAAGAGATTTGGTGCTTCGACTCATCCAGGATCAGACGGATATGCACAAGCTATACCCCCTTGGGAAGGACCCTTTGTGGTCAGCAAGAATCTGCACAACGGGTCATACTACCTAATCGATGTTCGAGAGCACAAAGACTCACGTAAATCGGAGGAGGAGACCAACCGGCCGTGGAATATTGCTCATCTTCGGCCCTACTATACTTAAGCTACAGGCTCTACTTATGTACATATTATGACATTGTATATATTATGATCAATATAATAAACCGGAACCTCAGCTAAAGCGGGGTATCTGTTGTTTTTTTTACATCATGTGTGGTTACATGGAGCTTACAAAGGGGCATCCGGTTTACCCCTTGATTTAGCTTCTCAAAGCTTTATATTAGATCACTTGGGGGCTTGGTCGTATCCAAACCATAGCTACACCTCTTCATCGGCGCAATGCCACAGCATCACTTGGGGGCTTGGTCGTATCCGAACCATAGCTACACCTCTTGATCGGCTCAAAGCCACATCAATCCTGGGCCAAAGAGAGTGTTATAAAACAACAGCTCAAACATAGGCACCCACTGAGCACAACTCACAATGTTGCTTGGGGATTCTTTGCTGTCGAAATGAACTCAGAATCTACACTTGTAACAGGCTATCAAGCCATGGCTTGGAAGCCTGGTGTATACACTAAAACCCCGGGTTAACCTGCCTATTTAAGTAAGTCACTCCGCCCAGGTAAACCTGGTATGACCCTTCGAACTTTGACAAGTTACTCTAAAATGAAGACCCTGAACTTGTCAAGTTAATACGATGATTGGTTAAGGATTGAGGACCATCTTAAAAGGCTTTGCAAAAATGGTTTAACTCAGTGGCCTGGGAGCCCATGAAAAGCCTCGAATTTGGGGCCTGGCAGCCCGTGAAAAGCCTCGACTACAACGGTTTTTATTTGCCTTTTGCTAAGTTTTCTTTGTTTCATAAGATTTGTGATGTTTTTAAAGCCGGTGTTTATCAACCCGGTTAGGCTGTCAACTACAAGTTGTCAGTACACAATCAAATTATAATCCGGAGACTATCAGCCCGGTCTGGTTCTGACTCAAAGTCACCAGTATGGAGTAAACCGGTGTTTATCACAGCCCGGAACGGTTTTCTGATAAATCGGCATCATATAGCAGGAGTTACTTCTACTCCGGATTAGGGTTGTTACCCTCATTACACAGTTGGTCAGCCAACACTATGCCTAAAGGTACACTATGCCTAAAGGTCACAGGTATCATATATTTCCATATTTGGTTATCTTTTACAACCTTGGTCATATATATATATATATATTTGGGTATCATGACCCGCCCGGTGGTAAACCGCCAGGGCGCTTTAAGCTTCTTATCTGCAGGAACAACTTGAATAAATAGCTATGGATTATGAACATCATATCTTAAGCATGGCGGATTAGCACGCATCAGTTGCAGATAAATATGCACGAAGGCATAACAGACCAAGTGTTTTGACTAGCCTATTACAAGGTGTTTCAGTGCCCAAAGGGTTAATTGTTTCTCAATAAGCATTGCAGCACGTGGAAGACTAAACTGGCCCCCAGATTATGATTGCTTATCAGCTTGACCTGACGGCTGTGGATCATCTTGCACCGATTCATCTTCTTCGTCTCTACCCAGCGGCTGGAAGTCAACAGTTGCCCAGTCGACCCCAGTTAAAGCTTGGAACACTGGTTCATCGCTTATAAGGGTGGACGGTTCAATATCAGGGGCATAAGTGTGCTTACGGATTGGAGGGATCGGATTTTGCGCTTCCGGAATTGGTGCAGCAACCTGTCTGTTCTTGTCATCATAACTTGCCTGATAGTATGAGAGTTCAGCTTCTTCAGCCAATTGACAAGCCAGTGGACGTACTTCCCGGTTTATGGCGGGGAGATCCTCCTGGCCAAATTCTGATCCGTCTTCTTTTAAGCTTGAGAAGCCTTTAGCCACGTCCACCGGATCAAGATCAGGCACCCAGCCTTTGCCCGGGTTAGAGCAGTCAGAGCTCCGGCCCTTGCCGCAGCTTTCTTTAGTTCTTCAACCCGGGCAGGCAGCATGGATAGCCTTTCTAAGGTGTCCTTGATCAATGTTGGAGGAGGTTTATTATGTGAAGCGGTGCAGATGATCCGCTGCGCGCCGGTATACAGCTGCTCTATCAAAGTATAGGCCGCTTTCAATTTCTTCTGTACGTCAGAGCCCAGATGGCAAATGCGAGTTTCTGTACCATTGTACACATCAGTAAACCGACAACACATGGGAAAGATATGTTGAAAGTATTAAGGAAAAAATGTTTACCGAACACAGCAGCAGTCATGCCATGAATCTGCCGCTTTACGCCGGTCAGTTCGTCAACCACCAGTTTAAGAGCGGCTTCTGCTTTTTCAGCCCTTTTTATCAAAGCGGATTTTTCAGTCTCCCAAACCGCCCGCTCTTTGTTGAAGCCCTCTTTCAGTTTCTCCATAGCGCCTAGAGCGCAGGTCAATTCTTCCTTCGCTTTGGAGGTTTCAGCTTGTTGGGACTTGAGGTTCTCTTGCAGATCAGCGGTTTGGCTTTCCTTCTTGCTCAGTTCAGCCTACAAAGAGACAGATATATAATAAGTTGACAATACATATTTGAAGTACCAAGTACATAACAAGTTATGCCCTTAGTACATGGGGGCTAATGCATATTTGCTCTTTATCAGAAATTTTTACAAGTCCCAAGCACAATACAAGTATTAAGCTTGGCACTTGGGGACTAATGTGTATTTGCTCATAAAATGCTGATATGGGAATTCTTCTACAAAGTCCCGGTTCATCTTTATAAAGTTAAACCGGCCCTTGGGGGCTAAATCACTGAAGTTAAGATGCATTGTTGCAAACAGGAATTTGTTACTAAGTCCCGGTTTAAATTGGTATCTTAAACCATCACTTGGGGGCTACTGGAGTTGATAAGCTGCAATTAAATATAAAAGAGAAACACTTATGAAGATACCTCATATCGCTCCTTCATCATATTTACCAAACCGGCTTCATAATCACGGCTGGTGTACAGACGGTTCAGGAAGCCAGAGTGAAGGTCTTGAACATTCAGATGGGCATAATTTGACAAATCGGCGTTCCATTTGCCTTTGGCAATTGCAGAGAGCTCATCTTTGGCAGTATGCTTTGACAAAGCGACTGGATTGCCCGGAGCAGTATGGCCAGTGCCAGTAATCATAATGTCATCATCTTTGTCATCAGCAGCCGTTACTGGGGTTGGCGGTTTGTCAGTATTTTTAACTGGACTTGCTGGTTTATTGTCAGTTCAGACAGGGCTGGTTGGCTGGTCAGCATGGCTTGTAGTGTCAACCTCTGCCTGCTCAGCAACGAAGTCATGATCTTGAGGTGGTGGGTCATTCAGTATGGCATCAATGTTGGTCTCTTCAGGATCTGGAGTTTTCTCCAATTCAACAGCCACGTCTTCATCAGCCGGTTTATTCAACCGAGCTTTCTTGCTGGGTCTGGGCTTGGCGCTAAGAAAAATAAATATGAGGATCAGTACAGTATATCAAAATAGCAACATCAAGGATAACAACAAGTGTAAAGCTCACCCAAGAACCGTTTTGAGGGGTGGAAGTTTTGTGGCCGACGACTCGCCAGAAGATGAGTGAGAAGTACCCTGATAATTTGAATCAGATGGGTTAAGATGCTGGCGGAAACAACCTGCTTTGGGGAATGAAGTATCAATGGGATAAGAGACCTTTGATCGGCGTTTCCGAACCGGACTGTTCGGTAAACCGGCGGAGGTAACTACCTGGCCGCTGTGCCCGGTTGTGCGGCGATCCTCGTGCTGCTGTGTCTTCAAAAGAAAGTTTGGGTCCAAGTAAGCAAGGGGGTGAGAAAATTTTACTTTCCGGTTTGCTCGACGGATTTTTGATGTCGGCAGAGGATCTGAATCGGAGGAAAGAATGATTACCTCTACATCATCAGCATGACTGCCTTCAGCGTCGTCCTGATAATAATCATTGTCAATGAGGTGTACAAAAAATGAACCAAGAGAGTCAAGTTCTACCTCTGGTTCCGGATTACCCACATCGTCATCAACTGGCAGATCGGAGGATGCAGTGGTCCTTTTCTTGGCAGGTTTTTTAACAACCTTGGTCTTTGGACGAACTGGCTTGACCGGTTTGTCTTGCAGCTTCGTCGGTTTGTCTTGTGATGGTTTCTTGTTCCAGAACGAATCATCACCCTGTCAGAAAATAATCACACTTTCACAGAATATTTGGACAGAAGCAACTTTAGATAAAAAGATTATATGATTCTTACAGCTGGTGGTTTGTTGAAGGTGCAGAAAGGGAGTAGTCCAGTTTGGGCACAGACAGCCTCCGGTTCGTTCAGTATCTTTTTACAGCCTCAGTGACTTCTGCATCTGTGAGCTGAATGTCAATGTGCCGCTGAG
This sequence comes from Triticum aestivum, assembly GCF_018294505.1. Lineage (NCBI taxonomy): Eukaryota > Viridiplantae > Streptophyta > Magnoliopsida > Poales > Poaceae > Triticum > Triticum aestivum. The sequence continues at coordinate 599,292,722 of NC_057814.1, forward strand.
CATCCTTCAAACTCCCCGTATATTCACACATCAAACCGGAGCGCCGGCTTAAGGGCAGAATACTCCAGCTTATCCAACAGCGAGCAAGATCAACTCCTGTCAAACCGTTTGCCATGAAGGCTCTAAGCTTTGATAATTGAGGAGCCTAGTTGGCCCTTTCTCTTGCAGTCAACCTCTGAGGAAAAGGATGTGTGTTGCTCAAGCGTTCAGGGCGGTAACCCGGCGGGGGGTTTTATCAGGTGGAGATGTATCCATGCAATAAAACCAAGTATGGTTCCACTCTTTGGGGTGACTATGGAGTTTGGGATGAGGGAAGGTGACTTCTTTCCTTTTCTGAACCGCCATTCCGCCCAGTTCCGTATTGGGTCCATCCAAGAACTCGGTGCAACGGTTTAAGTGAAAGAAATCCCTAAACAGTTCGGCTGTAGGTTCCTCTTGCAGATAAACCTCACAGAAGACTTGGAAGTGGCAGATGTTGGTCACAGAATTGGGACCGATGTCTTGAGGGCGCAGCTGAAAATTGGCTAGTACATCTCGGAAAAATTTCAAACCAGGAGGGCTAAAGCCTCGACTCAGATGGTCAGCAAACACGACTACCTCTCCGTCCTTGGGTGTAGGAGGATTTTCCGGTCCAGGGACCCTCCAGTGGATGACATCTTTCTTGGCTAAAGCGCCCGTTTTAACAAGATTGTTTAACTGTTCTTCGGTTACTCGAGAAGGAGCCCAATTGCATTCGTAGACTTGCTTGGCCATGGCAATGAAATATCTGAAACATGATTATTGTCGGTTTAAAATTTACAATGGACAACTATACAGCGGTATAAGGATGTAAGCATATTGTTAAACCGGAATTGGTTATTCGTAATCCGGAGTCTGCCAATGGAAACAGTACAATGATGAATGCATTGGCGGTTCAACAGGGGACTAATGGTATCTACTGGGTCATCATTTTGTATATGAAGTTAAACCGCCCCATCTGGTATTAAAAGTGTATAAGCGAAGGAAGAAACAAGTTTCACATCTTGCCATGGTAATTTCAGATCTACCGCGCATTGGAAAAATAAAATATATTCTGGTCTAATATCAACCGCTTAAAAAGTTCAGTAAGTTCAGATGAGTTGGATATCAAGCAGGTGCCTTAACAAGAAGAAAGGATTCTAAACTACAAAAGGCGCTGAAAATAGTCAGATCTAACCGGCCGTTGGTGCTACCGAAGGAAGAACAGCTTCAAGCGACGAAGAACACCGAACCCTAATGGCGGATCTAGGGCGAGAAGAAGAGGGACTTACTGGTGCAGGAGGAAGCAGCAGAGGATCACCGCTTTTCTCTGATACGATCAGGTTGATGCAGGGGCCTTTGTCGAAGCAGAGGCGAAGGACGACGGCGGCGGCAGAGCTTGAGGGTCGGTCGGCGCGAGGAAGACGACGACGCGAAGAGGCACGAGGGGGAAAATGGAAAGACCTCCTGACCCTATTTATAAGGGTAGAAAGATAAGCGTCAGGCGCGAAAATCGAGGAGTCTAAATTTTGGATATGAGGCGGAGTTGTCGCCTCGATTGTCGGAGGCTCATTAATGAAGGTGGATTATACACAGTTTTAAATAACAAGTGACGTCACGGCGGTTTACCATGACCCTAGAAGATGATGTCACGGCGGTTCACAAGATCATGTGAAGATGTTGAAGAAGAAATTTCCGTAAGTATTGAGGATTGACATGAACCAGTGCAAATGAATCTGGGGCCTAATGTTGGGGATATTACCATTGGGCGTAAACCGGCCAGAAGAGGTCGGGTTAACCCCATAAGTAGTTCATGTGTATCTGAAGTCCATGAAGACAGACGGTGACGCTTTATGAAGGCCCAGGGCCCAAAGCCGGTTTAAGGCCCGTAGACATAAACCGGCGTTGATATGTAAACTTGTGTTGTAAGATAGAAGTAGCAGAGACCGAGCCGGACATGATTATGAGCCGGCCTCGGGGTTCTGTAAACCGACGGGCGTCAACCCATGTATATAAGGAGACGACCCGGCGGCGGTTCAAAGAAAACAGACAACAACTCGAGGCCCACGCAAAGCTTATTCGCTTCCTGGTCATCGAAACACCAGCAATTCCATCACAACTAGACATAGATTTTTACCTTCATCGTAAGGGGCCGAACTAGTATAAAAACTCTCTTGCGTCCCTTGTCCGCTTTAACCCCTTTAAATTAATACGTAGCGATGGCTTCACGACTAAGTCCTTTCTCTAGAACATCTGCCGTGACAAAACCACAACACGTCCCTTAAACTTTTCACCATCCTGTCATTTCCTGTTAATCAGTATTTGTGTGTACTGAGTATTAAACCTGCATAAATGAGTTGCTCCCTGCAGAATTAGCTTAGTAAATGTATCGACTTAACAGGTGGGATGAGTAGTCAGCTTCCTTTTATGTTTTTAGCCCCGGTTTTTTTAATTCATCTGTGACAGATATTTGTGCTATATTTTCTTAGAGCATTCTTATCTGATGGCGCTACAAAGTGGTAACATTTGGCTGCCTACAATCTGCCCCTCGATGGAGCGTGAGCCTGTGTCGACCCAGCCATATGATACATAGCTGTGTCAATGCGTCAATTGTTTTGACCCAAACCGGCAGGAGTTCTACCTTTGCATTATAGAAGTGGGGAAAAGCATAGTACAAAATAATTACAGGTTTAACAGAAGGAGAAAAAACAGCCTCAATGGTATGTCCAGAATAGAGAATTTTTTCTATTTTAAGGATGCATGTTCCTAACATGAGGACCAATGGTATACTTTACCTTTTGTATTCATATCCAGTAAAGTATATCAAGCTCGTCGAGTGGGTGTATAACCTTAGCGAAATCCTCAGACTCACTATAAAGAAGAAGAAAATGGCAAAACTTAACTCATCTTCGGTACATCGCATCTACCTTATTAATTATGAGTTATTATCGTCTCTATTTCCTCCTAGCACCCATGCACCGTGTGTATGTGCATACATATATAGCTTCTTTTTTTTTACGAGAACATATATAGCTTCTATCCACGGAGTAGTTATGAACTAGCTAGAATAGCTCTGTCCACCGTGTTTTATGCCAAATCTCTATTCCTAATAAAGCAGTTGGTAGTCTTTCTTCCATGTTTTTTTTCGTCCCACCTTCAATGGTTTTTTTGGTACCTCCTCCCACCTTTGCTGGGTTTTTTCGTAGATTTTTTTCGTCCCCTCCCCCTACTTCATCGGTTTATTTTCGCGTCACCCTCTCACACAACGAAAGAAATCTGAACAGATCAGAACTTTCCATACTGGCGCAAGTTATTTAGTAATGTAGAATCAATCACGAACAATCTCTAAAGATCAAATCTAAATTAATTAACCTTACCTTAAATCACTCAATCACATTAATTAGAAAACAAATAATTGATTTTCAGAAAAATCGCTCAATCACATTAACCTTACCTTAACTCACGGATGGTACTCAATCTCCAAACAAAGGAAACTATACATTAAACTCCCTGTTTATGACATGTATATGATCTTCTCTTCCCTCTCCGTTGTCGAGCGTTCTTGATTCTCGAGGCCGATGTTTGGACTGCGTCACTGGGTCACGACGGTGCCGGAGGACGAGGACGGAGAGGTTGGGAGCCGCGGCACCGCGTTGGCCGCGGCCGGTGAACGGGGCGAAGAAGGGCGGCTTCCCTGGCCGTGGCCGTGGCCCTGTGAGTTGGTGCGGTGGAAGCGGCACTTGAAGGACCCAGCGTGGGTGGCCGGCGAGCAGATGCACTTGGAAGCGGGCCCGTGGCCCGCACCGGACGGCGCCGACCCGGGCCACCTCCTCCACGTATTCTCGAAGCTGTGCCTGGCCGATTTACATGAAATTAATTTTCTCAGTTGTGGTGGCAAATATAATACACATAATCCATATTGTTATGCACTAGCGTGTGTGTGAAATAGATGAATTATGGTCCTGTACCCAATAAGATGGATATGTGTGTGTGTTAGAGAGAGAGGGAGAGGGGGAGAGAGAGTGAGGAAGGGGGAGGAGAGAGTGTGTGTGTGAGGATTTGATGGTAAAAAAGATCGCCAATGTCACTTGATATATATGAGAATATTAATATTGAACTCTTAAATTTAATATGGCCCCGTTGCAACACACGGGCGTTCTTCTAGTTTTAATCAAAAACCAAGTATAGCCCTGTAACTCTCCCCACTGTTGCCTCCTATAAGAGTCTGGGCCATGCGATCTTTGTACACCTCAGCAGTTACGCCATTCTGTTTCTTATAAGAGATGTTGAGAGTGGTTTTTCTGCACCCCAGCTCGGTGGATGATCTCTAGTTTTATACCACGAACCTAATGAACCTGATTTTTTTACAATAAAAAACAACCAATTCTTTTTCTACGGTCTCGGGGTAAGAACAAACAACCAATTCTTCAACCGAGCAAAGTTACCTTGTGAACTGAGCGCATGGTAACACCAGCAGTGAGAGAAAAATGCCGACTCCATCTTTAGAAGACGGATCATAGTACATCATCCACCTGTTTATTATACGCAGCCTTAGCAGATTGTATTACGGCCAGAGCGGGTCTATCATTTTTGAACTGCCGCTTCCATACCATTTCCTCGCTAAACTTTCCTGTTAATCACTCACTTGCAAACCTGCTTAACTTGCTTGTTCCCTGCTGAATAAGCGAATAAGCTCAGCAAATGTATCGATTTAACGACTGGGACAAGCTGTTAGCTTGTTTTTTTTTATGTTTGTTAGGCCAGTTATTTTACAAGTATGAAAGATGTCGGTGTTTCAGTCCCATGGTGCTATGAAGAGGAAACAGAAGAACGCTTACCTATGTATGCCGCACTGATCTATTTTTATTACCATCCCCTGAAGATTAAACATCTACTTACTGCGCCCCTACTCACTAGTGTTCTTCTAGTGCTGGTTTTTGCAACCGCACTAGAACAGAGCTAGCAATTTCTCTCACCTCTAACATCTACTCACGGTTGGAAATAAAAGAGAACACGTGTCAACACTCAACACACATATAGATTAGACGGAACAGTTACACTGAATAAGCAACTGAACGGCAAAGAACAGGCGTTGCGGCTGCACTGGAAAATAAAAACCTGCTGGAAACAGTTGAGGAGTGCTTGTCAGTTGTCACCAACTTCTGCCCGAGACCTGAATATGAATGGGAACTAGTAACGATATTTCCCGAAACGTTCCAGACTTCCCGATTACTATGAAGGATCGCCCTTTTATTTGAGATAACTTCGAGAGACGCCGCTGCACCTCCGTCCGCCGCTTTTGACGCGGTATCTGCTCCGGCGGCTCGGGCAGCGACTAGATCCGTTTTCTCGGGCAGTTTTCTGTGGGCTCTCTCCTCGCTGCCGCCGGGCTCGCCCGCGCGGCTGACGGTGGCGGCGGGGTTCCTTCCTCGTGGCAGTTTGGGCGGCATGTGGCGAGGTGCAGGCGGCGGCCGGATGCTGTGAAGGTCGAAGTTGCAGCGACGGCGGCGTTCCACGCGAGGCTGGATCCGAAGGAAGGATGGCTGTAGATGGCCATGGCCACATGGGCACTATGCTGCTTGCCGCCACCAGCCCATCATTCATGGGCGCACCATTTTTCAATGGAAGCAGCCAGTCGATGCGCTGTAAATTCCTTGGCAAGAGCACGGGAACTGATCCTCTCTTCCCCGCCATGGAGTGGAGGTTGAGGCGGTGGCCATGCACAGTTGTTGCGGCTGTCGCCCAAGTCTTAACCGGGCAAGCGAGGTCATGGTGGTCTTCTGCTCTGCCTCGGGCGGAAGGTCAGGTGGCAACATAATTCTGGCCAGCATATCATCGGACGGACAATAGTCACCTGAGATGAGAAGTTTCAACCTCTATGATCTGCGTCAACAAGCGAGGATGATGGAGCTAGTGGAAGCAAGTGGTGCTGTCGTCTCATGCAGATCAGCCTTGGTTGCCACTTATGAGGATGGTGCAGGGCCTCTGAAGTGTCCTAAACTCTGGATTTGGCAGTGCTGCAATTTGTGCTCCCCGTCAAAGACTTCTTCGGGTGGCGTGAGTGGCTCTTGTCGAGTCTCTTCAGCCTACCTATGCAAACATGGTCACCGCTCGTCATGGGACCGTGCGTATATGCGACTATTGGGATCGAGGCAAGTGGAGGAGACAACATAATTTGACTTCGATTGGGTGGTACTTCTCGAGTACCCAGTCTTGAGCTCCGGGGTGAAAACTCTAGTCTTACCCAAGTTGGTTATGCCTGGCAATGGCTACATTCCCGCGTCGTAACCATGATGATGGCATTCCTTGGAGTTGGCTCCGATTGGATCTTTAGGGTGAAAACCCAAGATCTGACCTTTGGTGGTTGGATCTAGCGACAGCAGCGCTTGTATGTCGTTTTTTGGAGAACCCTTCTTGTAGTCATTCTTTTGTCAAAAGTTTGTTGGTGCGCTTGGTCACCGTTGTACATCGTCAATTGCTGTTCTCACTGCTTCGGTTTTGTTTTTCTTTTTCATCCGCCTAGGCATAGCTTTGGTCTTATATGACTTTGCTCTTTGTCGGCGTGATCTTTTGTGTGCATGCGTTGGGTTGGTTGTGTGCATCCTAATTATGCAGAGGCCGGGTGTGTACTCATTATGTTTGTATCCCTCGATGCTACGCTATGGGTCTATAAAAACATCCTTTATCGAAAAATTTGAGATAACTTGGGTGGTGCAGGATGTATCCGTAGTTTCAGTGATCTGCAACTGTGCTCTGCTTTCTGAATGTTGGCAGTTTCTGGTGCGTTTGATTGCTTTTGTTCTTTCTTTTTTTGCAAATCGTATGACCTTTGTTAAAGTTAGTATAACGTGGAAGTTATGGCACCAAGAATCCGACACAGATGAGATCCTGCTTCAGAGAAGGCGGAATGTTTTTCTCCGGTGAAGTAAAAAAGAACCACAATTTCATATGACACTAAGTTGCCAAGTCAGAACAACAGACATAATATTCAGATAAGATCCTGCTCTGCACTATGGTGTGTTTACATCCTAACAAATGTCATGTAGCTTGGCATATAGATCATCAGCGAAAGTGAATGAAGGGGACATCAACTGGTGCGTTTGTCACAATTATTTTCCATGCATGCTTGGCTTACCTTATGGTGGGTGCATTAATATGTCCGATTTCAGGAACAGCACAAGGCAATGGAGATCATTGGGAACAAGAGTTCCTCAGTGGGACGCCGAGCGCTTCTCTTAAGTAAAAACAAACATGCAAGAGGCTCCATGGCAACTCTCTGCAGCATGATTCCAAAGAAATATTCAAGATACAATGATCTTGGAAGTATTTTACTATCTTTTCCTTTTGTGTGATTATCTGGCAGCATTGTTGCAAGAAAAGAATAGAAATTCAGCAATCAACCCTGAACATTATTCCTTACAAAGGATGTCGATGCCACCATGATGGCAGAGACCCTGCTGCCACCATACGTGCGTCCATCAACTTACGTCCATCGTCGAGACCCCGCTGCGCCACGCAGCCGAGACCCGTCGTCGCCGATGTGTTAGATGCCACACCGCACAACCTCCTGATCCAGATCGTCGCCAACGCCGACCCAGCGGTGTCCACCAGCCAACAATCTCCCTAGGCAGCGCCTTCAAGAAGAAAACGACAGCGAAGGTGCCGTCGCCGCCCACCGCAGTTAGGTATTTCACTTGGGAAACAACTGGCGAGATGAAGATGGAAGCAGATTTGACGAACGTCTCCATGGAGAGAAAACAACTCCCTCGGCGCCGCCATCGTGGCCCCCCATTGCAGGCTAGGTATTTCTCCTGATCTGAATCCGCTATTCCAACTGCATCCGCATCTAGGACTGGCATCTTGCGACCCAAATCCGTATGGAGAAGCACACCAAAGCGGGTAGGAGTGAAGCAGCTCTGATTTGGGATAACTGGTCTATGTGGTTGCATTTGCTTTGAAGGTTGATTAATATCACCCTAATAATTGAAATCGACGTATTGCATTGGAAGGCGACGCCTTCTAGATTTTTCTCTATGAAATCTATGTATGTCGGTCTAATAAACTCTGGTCCGGTCTTCTAATCTACGCACATTCTGAAAACAAAACTATCACTCAAAATTAAGATAGCTAATGAAGATGGCAGGGTAGTAAACAATGTTGTTTCCGTGACCAGGAGGAAAAACTGCATCACTTGCTTATTGCAAACCTGTTTGCTACTCTCCTACGGCATACGATTCATGTAGCTTTTAACTTGCCTCCGCCAACCATTATTGGAAATATGTTTGGTAACTTGTTAGGGGGGAGGGGTTGAGGCTAAAACTAGAGCACATACCATGTGGGGTCGTGTGCTTTGCCGCGGGCTCTCTAGAATGTTGTAATGATTGTATTTTTAACACAGCGAAAGTTCAATTTTTTTGCAGGTTATTTTCCTCGCTACTAGATGGATCTATATGTGATCACTACTCCAACATTCTAAGGAACTTATGGTATCTAGGTGCAATCAGTGGGACATGGTAGCACGGGATACATACAACTGGTTTGGATGGCTGTCCAATACTAAGCTACGTTTGTAGGCATATATCCCTATTTTACCGGTTGTGGCTTGTTATTTTCATTATCTTAGTATTTTGATGTTGGAGATTGAGACTTGAACTTCAGTAAATTTATGACTGTGTGTGATCCTCCTTTTTATATAAAAAAATTAACTAGTCTTCAGTACCTAGCATGTGCGTCCTTAATAATGAGTTATGATCAGTTCTATTTCTTCCACCGTGTGTATGTGCATAAATATATAGCTTCTGTCCTTGCTGGCTTAGAGTCATCAACTAGATAGAATACCTCCGGTCCCCTATGGTGTATTATATGATCTGCTCGATGGAGGCAGACTAAAGAAATATATTTGCAGGCCATTTCAAGAGAGTAGGCACACCATGGATATAGTACTCCTCCAGAGTCAAGATATTTTGCCTAATTTTATGCTGTTAAAGTTGCATACTATTACAAAGATGTTAGGTTTGAGAGGCATTAGGAATGGACGAGCTAGTAGCTGCTTAAGACCCTACCTTGCATCTCCTCTGCACCATTACTCTATGACGTGGCAACGCTTGACAAGAATCGTGTCCACAAGATGTGCAAGAACCAAAAGTGGCCATAGTCCACATGTCTAGAGAGGCTACCGGCAAAGTAGGTTTTATGCCAAAATATTGCTTACCGATTTTGATGGAAATGCAAAATATTAGGTACCAGTTACTTAACCACTAAATTGCCTTGTTAATCTATTACATAAGTTGTTGTTTTCTAGTAAGTTCTGACTGTGCCAAATATTGGTTTTTCAACGCATTGAGTAGCCAACCACAAACCAAGCATGCCCTACAACTTTCCCCACTGCTGCCAGCCATGGGAGTCAGGGTGGTTTGACCTCTTTACACCTCGGCAGTTATACCGTTATGTTCTTTATGGGATGATCTCTAATTTTATACCCTTTTTGTGACAATGGGTGGATTTTATTGTCTCAAAATGAAGCATTAAGAGAATACAAACATAATAAGGACACACCTGACCTCTGCGTAACTGGGATGCATACAACCAACACACACACACACAAATAAATACACCGGCAGATAGTGAACTCATACAAGACAAAAGCTATGCCTTAACGGAAAAAATAACCCCCAAAGCGATCAACAGTAATCAACAAACTACAACGATGATCATATCCACACCAACCATCTTTTGACACTCCAAGGACAACAACGTTCGTCAACAACAATGCCTTTAGGAAGGGAACGACGCTCAAGTGCCGTCGTCACTGGATCCAACCACCAATAGCCAGATATTAGGTTTTCATCCGAAAGAACATGTCCGAGCATATCCGAGCAATGCCTGGTAATGACGCATAAACATCGCAGTTGCCAGGTGACCACTCGGGTCAGACCTTGGTTTTTTAACCAGGAGCTCGAGCCTAGGTACTCAAGAGGCACCACCAAATTGAAGCCAATCATGTGTTCTCAGCACCACTTTTCTGTGATCCCATCAGCTACCTGCACTAGGTTAGAAATTCCATCGCAGCCGTTGCACAATAATACCCTCTGCAACAAGCCACCGTCCATAGATTTCTCCCAACATCAAAGTCGAACTAGCCAGTGCGAGACCTACCAAAATCTAGTGGGGCATCTCGGCTGCATCCCACAAGCATGCCAGCATGAACCGCCGGCAGCAGCCACCGGGTCAGAGGAGAACTCTCCGAAGATCCTTCGGTATCCACCGCAATCCGCATCTCGAGTGGCCAACCGTTTCCACCACGGTCTGGTACCATGTGCGAGAGACGAGCTAGAGAGGGCCGCGGTAGCCACCTTAATCCACATCTCAAGTGGTCAGCCATGTCCGCCACGGTCAGGTACCGTAGTGGGCAAGACGAGCACAGGAGAGCCACCAGCAGCAAAGCAGTCGTAAGAGGTCTAAGCAGCTTCAAGTAGTTATCACGCCTGACTTTTTTTAATCAAAAACAATCAATTCTTCAACTAATAAACATTGAGTGCATGGTTTAAACATTGAGTGGTTAAATTTAAAACAGCAAACCAAGCATGGCCAGCAACTTTCCGCACTGCTGTCTCCCATATGACTCTGGGTCATGCGAGCCCACACTAGTAAAAAACAGGGCTTTGGTTGGGGTCTGGCCAGCCCATTAGTCCCGGTTCTGTCACGAACTGGGACCCATGGGGGCATACGTCCGGTTCGTGCGTCCAGGGGGCCGGCCGGGCCTCGGGAGGCATTTGTCCCGGTTCGTGTCGACACATTTGTCCCGGTTCTAGGCACGAGCCGGGACCAATGGTCCTCGCTCCTGGCCCACAACCATTGGTCCGGATTCGTACCTAGAACCGGGACAGAAGGGAGCCTTTAGTCCCGGTTCCGGCCACGAATCGGGACCAATGAGGTGGCTATATATACCCCATCGCCGCGGCAGAGCACTCCAAAGTGCTCTGTTTTTGCTGGCCGGCGAGGGGAGAGCTTTGTGGTGCTCTAGCTCACCTCCTATGCACATGAGGTGTTCGATGAAATGCCCGAGCCACACTAGTTAAGCTTGCTCCTCTCGAAACTCGACCTCCGAGCTCCATTTTCCCCGAGATTTGTCTAGGTTTAGCGGTCCGTCACGTCCCGTCCCCGTTTTCACCGTCGATCATCGCCCGCGCCGATCTCGTCGCCGGCACCACCGTGGTGAGCCTCTTGTTCTTATCTTCTTTCTGAAAGAAAAACAATTCTTACTTTAGATAGATACTTGTCTAATTTTCTTACTTATATTACTGCTTGTTAGTATATAGTGCGATGGTTTTGGTATCCGCCCCCGTCGGCCTCGTCCTGTCTATGATTCGGATGTGGTATATATTATCTTTTATAACTATTTGGTTCATTTATTGTTTATGACAATTATGCCGACCAACGTGACATACATTTTATTTATCTAGGAGGTAGTTGAACTGGATTCCAACCGACCCTATTGTCGAGAGGTTAAATTTAGTTGAAGAAGAAAACAATTACTTGAAGGAAAAAATTGAGGAGGAGAAGATGATATTGGAGTTGCATGTTGCGGATGTCGTCGATGATCACAAGATCAAGATGGATGCAATGCGGTTGAAGATTAGAAAGATTAGAAAATATGCCATTCATACCGAGGCTTGGTATCATTATGCCGTTGGATCAATTGTTACCTTGGTTGTGATTATGGTCGCATTTGTTGCTGCATTGAAATTTTTTACATAGTTTCAATGTATGGTTTAACTAGATGCTCTGGAGAGCTATATGTTGTTCAATGAGAACTATGTATGTACTTTGGTTTTAATGTGATGATGTACTTCTATTAATTTGGTTACTTATCTATCCATGTGAATATGTAATGGTATTTGACACACATAATTATATATAATGCACGCAGATGAACTGGCAATGGATGTACGGTGACAAACACACCTCTGAGTACATTAAGGGCCTGCATAATTTTCTCGAAGTGGCTGAGGCAAACAAGCAGAATGGTTTTATGTGTTTTCCATGCCCTATATGTGGGAATACGAAGTCTTACTTTGACCGGAAAATCCTTCACACCCACCCGCTTTATAAGGGTTTCATGCCACACTATAATGTTTGGATCAACCACGGAGAAATAGGGGTTATGATGGAAGACAGCGAAGAAGAAGATGACGATGACAACTATGTGCCCCCTGAATACGGTCATGCTGCAACGGGGGAATCTGCTGAAGATCAAGAGAAACCACACGATGTGCCCGATGATGATGATCTCCGCCGGGTCATTGTTGATGCAAGGACATAGTGCGAAAGTCAAAAGTAGAAGCTGAAGTTCGATCGCATGTTAGAGGATCACAAAAAAGGGTTGTACCCCAATTGCGAAGATGGCAACACAAAGCTCGGTACCGTACTGGAATTGCTGCAGTGGAAGGCAGAGAATGCTGTGCCTGACAAAGGATTTGAGAAGCTACTGAAAATATTGAAGAAGAAGCTTCCAAAGGATAATGAATTTCTCGACAGTACGTACGCAGCAAAGAAGGTCGTATGCCCTCTAGGATTGTGCACATTGCGGTCGAGGGTCGAGGGTCTGGCAATGTGCACAAGTTGATCCAAACCCTATAAGCACTGCCGAGGCCACCCAAATTTACCAAGTTAAAAGTGTGTTGTCGTCGAGGCCACCCCGAACCCTTGAAGCGTTGCCGAGGCCACCCCAAACCCTAGAGAAGCGTCGAGGCCACTAATATGATTCCTTGTTGTGATTAGCTAGCTAGGTCTACGTTTGCCACTAATATATCCATCTGTCATGTTTGTATAATAATTTCCATGTTGTAATATTTGCAGAAACTATGGAGCACGACCGAGACGGGGAAGCAGAAGAGGTGTTGGGGGACATAATCACAGCCGGAGGTGATGTCATGTCGTATCTCAACGAAACCGATGGTCTGGAAGGAGAGGGTGAAGCGGGCTACGGTTATCGAACCATGGAGGAGGAAGGACATGATTATGATGGCTCCGGTGACCGAATGCCAGTGTAAGAAGGAGACCGTGATGACGGCTCCGGTGACCGAGCAGAGTCCGGCCAGGTATATATATTAATTAAGCATGTGCTGACTAGCTAATTGATGTATTCATTGTTTTGGTATGTACAAATATTAACTCTCGTCTTTCTTCTTTTTTCTAGCCCTCCGGATCGAGCACAACTTCGGTAACGAGACGAGGCCCGAAGAAAAAGTTGGGCTCGGATGAAGGTTCATGATCACAGCAATCGCGCGCGATGGCCAACCGATTGAACCCATCCGGACCAAGGAAGCATTTTCTGCTTAGTGCGGGGTTCTTGTTAGGGACATGATCCCGATCAGCATCCACCAATGGTATAAGCCTAAGAAGCAAGACCCTGAGGTGTCTTATGTCAACGATATGCAGAAAGATGATCTTTGGGTCGCGCTGAAGGCAAATTTTACCCTACCGCTAGAGGAGGATCCGGAGAAGCCAGTTAAAGAGCCATTGATCAAGTCTCATGCTCTTAAGAAGATGGCAGATCTATTCAGGAGGTGGAAGACTGAGCTGAAAACAACGTTTGTCGACAAAGAAAAGACACCAGAATTCACCGGCCGGTATGAGAAGATCAGAGAATACTGGGACGCATTTGTGGCCCACAAGACATCGGAGAAGAGTAAGAAGATGTCAGCGACAAACAAGATAAATGCTGTGAAGAAGGAGCATCACCATCGGACGGGGTCAGGTGGCTACCTCAAAGCCCGGCCATTGTGGGCCAAGGCTGAGAATGACCTGCTTGATAAAGGGGTCGAACTAGAAACATTGAACTGGCCAGACCGTTGCCGGACATGGTTCTTCGGGGTTGGCGGAACCTTGGACCCTGTAACAGAGAAGTGCGTTTGGACGAACGAGCAAATGCGAATACCCGTCACGAAGCTTCAGGACTATATCGCCGCAGCGCAGGAAGGGATGTTCATTCCAGACAGAGAGAACGACGAGCTCACAATGGCCCTCGGGAATCCTGAGCACCCTGGACGGACACGAGGCACGCCAGGCTTCGTTCCGTGGAAGGCTGGGTTTCCGGACGCAGACAATTACAAATGCCAGGAGAGGAGGAGGAAAGTGGAGCATACCCCAACTGCAGAAGCTGCACGCAAGGGTACAAGTGCTAGAGGAACGAGAAGCAGTTCACAGGAAGCGACCTGCCGAAGCTACCCCGCTATCTCAGCGGAGAAGCAGCGTGGCTTCCACCGAGCTGCTTCAGCTGGAGCCTGTCTTCACGGCTCCTGCTAGCTACCCCGTGGATGCTATCACGGAGTCTCAACATTGCCACCTTATGACGCAATGGCAGAACTTCAAAGTCAAGGCGGCTGTCAGCTCTGTTCGATTCCAGAAGGATATGATAGGGTGATGGCAGACGAAATAACGGATGGATCTAAGGAGCTCGAGCTTGACCACCCTACCGGTGAAGGGGAGACTCGGATGGGTTCTGCTCTGAAGACTCCATGCCTATGGCGGAAGGAGCTCATCAACCTTCCGAACTGGACGCCTCCATCTCCTCCTCCTCCTCCGGCAAGTGATCAGGGCACTCCGCCTCCTCCTCCGCCTCCTCCTCCGGCGAGTGATCAGGGCACTCCGCCTCCTTCTCCGGCGCGTGGCGGCACTCCGCCTCCTTCTCCGCCTGCGCTGGTGAGCCCGGGCAGCCAGCCTCCTCCTCCTCCGCCTCGTCAGCAAGGGCGGAAGAGACCCGCCGCCAATTCGGCTGCTCCGGTGCGTCGTAGTCCTTCTCCTCTGCCTGGTAAGCAACGAAAGAAGACAGCCGCAGCCGCTCCGTCTGCTCCGGCGTCTAGCAGTACAGCCAGAGGCGGGAGGCAATACAGATACGGTCCATCTCTCAAGCCTCTAGAGAAGTTACCATACGAGAGGACCGTGGAGGAAAACACGATGATCGTGGAAGCCGAAGTGAGGGACTTCTTTGAAGCGGTGAAAGCAAAGAAACATCCACCTCCGGAGGAGAAGATAGATCCGGTGAAAGCAAAGCGCACTATCGATGCCCTGAAGAAACCACCCCGTCTCCGCCGAAAAACAACTATGAGCGCATTATTGAAAGGTCATATATCGAAGTGGAGCGGTCGGGAAGTACTATCAGTGATCGAAGGTTAGAGAACGACGAGCTGGGAAAAAATTGCCCAGCTCGGCGAATAAGCGAACCAATCGTGCCCCCCGCTCAAGGTGTCTAGCGATATCATCGCTAATCATCCGGAGATTTTGCCCAACACCAATCTTGGAGATTACCTGCCCGACGATTTACATTATGATACAATGGAGGTGGACGAACACAAATACCATTACGGGAAGCCTCTCGTCAAAGATGAAAGATTTATAACAACGATGATGCAAAGATTCCATAATTGGTACATGAAAACCTGCAGAGAGTCTGGGGAGATGAATACTTTGACGTTGAGAGTTAAAGAGGAGCACGACCTCGTTGTAATTGAATTGTTGACTCTTCCATTTGAGGAGTTCTTCCAGTTTTTCCATCAAAAGGCCCTTGATAAATTAATGGTCACTTGCTACTGTCTGTAAGTACTACTTCTGTCATTAAGTCTCTATATATAGCTCGGCTCTTTCATTGCATGTATATATGATTATCCTCACTATATTATGCAGATTGAAGATCGTCGAATGCAGAAAAGCAGAAATCTATGATATTGGGTTCATTAACACAAATGTCATAGATGAATTTACGGTTAAATTTCATGCCAAAGACACTGAGGACAACTTGCTCAAATCGTTGCTAATAAATCAAAACAAAGATACAATACTCTTTCCTTACAACTTCAAGTGAGTGCTACTGTCTTGTGCATATTCGGTTTCCCTTATTACTCGAGGTTATAGTAATGTAATTGATGAGTTATGCATGCATGCGCGGGTTCCACTATATTCTCTTAGAGATTAAGCTTGAGCAGGGACTTGTAACCGTCTTAGACTCAAGACGAAAAGATCCCGAGGAATATGCGGACATGACTAAAATGCTCACGAAGTAACTTCAATCGATCATTACAGCACCATATCGGCAACTAATTTGTTCATTTCCCGATATCAAGTAATTGTTTTCTTTGTCTCGTTGGGTTTGGAAACTATTCACCGCACAATCTCCGGGACTGCCGGGGGAGCTGCGATTTATATACCCGAAAGTAAGTACTACTAGCTAGCTAGTTCCGCGCATCTCGATCCCGTTGATTCTAGATACTTTCATCAATGCCATTCATAATGCTCCATTATCAGTTTGATTGACCTCTATTTCTCGTAAAGTGCTTGTGGCAGGAACCCGGGAATGATTACTATGGATACTACGTGTGCGAGTTCATCTACAATGCGACTTGCAAAAATAAGCGGGGCTATTCTAAAAGACAATATGATGTGCATAAGCAATAATATTCACAATTTCATTTTGTTACACCATCATTTCTGTTGAGTTTCATTCATATATATGTATTAACCCCCTTATTCAAATTAGACGTGGTAGATGCGGAATGAACTCCTACCACAAGATCGCATGAAAGCAATTCAAGAGGAATTGGCGGGATTCTTTCTTGACCATGTCATCAATAAAGCCGGAGAATACCATGTGGAAGCTGAGTTCACATATAATTAGGGGATTATATTATAAGAGATATTAATATTGTATATATGTAGCCAGTAGCGTCGGATATATATACGAAAACTTGTTGTTCGACCAATCTCTCGGAGAAGGAGAGGTCGATCACTTCTCTCTGTATATATATGTTCATGACAATCTTCTGTACTTAATGGTTCCCTTCATTTGCTTACTAGCTAGCGTGTCGAGTCCTCTCTACACGTATAGTACGTAGCGTCGTCCAAGCACGGAGATAAGAGATGACACTTCTCTCTATTAGCTAGCTAACACAATATATAAACCCCTAAATTAACCCT